>NC_060166.1:29473361-29530586 GCF_021292245.1 Micropterus dolomieu
TTATTTCCATTCAAAATGACTAATTAATTCTAAGAATTCTTGTAAATTAGTTTTCTTTCAATCAACTGGTCAGTTGATCTTGTCATTCTTTCCCCTTTTTTTGAATAAATTACCATGGCTACAACACTGTATTGTTATGTGCATATATTTTCATGTAAATTCAGAAGTCTGTTTTGGTATAATTACTGTCAGCAACTGCTGTAAGACAATAATGATTTGACCTCTACTATGTTCATGAAATATTTACATCTTCTGTTATAAACAACTAGTAGGGGAAGCCATGTGAAGTGAGGCATTTTTATATTTAGCGTCAGTAATTTTAATGAAACAAATGCAACATAAACTAAGGTGTTAGCAACACCAGGAAGAGCTACTATGAATTAAAAGACAAAACATAATAACATAATAGTGGCCACCTTACAATTGCCTATTCAATTTCAAGTCATCACAATAATGACATGTAGCCCAAGAAATGTAAATAAACCACACAGGAACTCAGACATTTCCCTGTAATACAGATACTAATATTAAAACATACATGGGTTGTAGTGAAATAACAGCCTTATAAATACTCCATAAGAGAGCGCTGCATGACATCATGTGGTAGTTGAACTAACAGACTAACCAGGCTACATGTTTGCTGATGGAGCAGCGGTTCTGGAAAACATACAGCACATAGTTGATCTCTCTCAGTGTTGTGATTTACATTTTAGCATTTAAAGTGTAGGTTTTACAGGCATAAAAACCACCATGGCAAATAACGCAACAGAAATGCAAAAGTGCCAGAAACACAAGGAGATGCAACGTTGTTTCATGCCATTTCACCATATCCTGCAACAGCATACATTAACACACACACACACACACACCTTTATGTCCGCATCTTCATTTCAAACACACACACACACAAACTCGCCACAAACACTGCTAGGTACAAGCTGTGCCTTTAACTCTCCCAATGCTGTTTACAACCTCTGTGCTTGAATACTCGACTGAGCTTTCAAAGGGCTCTCTACATTATTGAATACCTCAGATTTAAAATGAAGCGCTAAAGCATTGCTCATTATTCTATCTTCCCGTGGTTATCTAACCAATTCCTCTACACAGTTCAGGTCTTCAATTATCCATCAATCATGAGCTCACTTGTATTATAACCGTGTAACTACTCTACAGCATCTATAGAAGCTCAATAAGTGTGCATACCTAGTGTGTGATGGATACATTTATTCATCTAATATGAGAATCACATGAAAACCTTGGTTAAGCTGCTAAGCGCACATCACATGCATGTAGAGGTGTATGTGGCAGTATGACATGGACACCAATATGTGTATGCATACCTTGCAATGGAAACCTAAATTGAAATAAATGACGCCTACACTGCTGCCCCACCCCATCCACATATCTAACGCTGTGAGAATCCAGTAACTGGGTCAGCAACATAAACATGCTTAAACACGAGCTGGATCCACCATGTTGCTTCCACAGACAAGATGTAGAGTGACACTGGAGATACAACTCTGAAATATGGATGCATTGGGACACAGACCATAATCCCAGTACCCAGAAATGGAATGTGGCTGTGTGTGGGGAAGGTGAGTATGTATTTTTTTTTTATAGCTATAGCAGGGATGATGGACAAGGGAGAACGTTATGAGTAGAGGATGTTATCAAGAGTGAGAAAGTGGATCAGGTGACTCACTTGGAGATAAAAGCATAGCACACTAAAAACGGAACAATTAGTTTTACTGTATAATTCTGCTTGGAGTCTTTTATTATGATGTGAAAGATTATGTTCTTAAAACAGCATGTTTTTTAAATATACAAAAGGAAATGCTGTATTGGACTTCAACTTAACAGTCCCAGTGACCTATGTTTCCTTAAAATGGTTTTAAGCGCTTGTACTTTATCACTTAAATATATTTTTAATGGTCTATTTCACAGTAGAAGTTTCAATGGGAATCAACAAGGCATCGCCGTAAGAGTAATATCTAAAGATTTTCATGAGGTCTCTTAAATTAAAAATTATTTAAAAGTTACTAGTGCCATCTGAATAATCAAGACTTATTTTCCATTTACATTTTCCATTCTTCCAATCTGCCATTTCTTTCCTCATGTCCAGTAAATGCCCCTGGTCGTACCATGCATCTAAAATGGCACTGTGCTAATGTTGTGTTTTCAGATTAACCTCTACCACCAAAGATGGATATCAGTATTCAATTTGCTCTGTTTACATACAGCATCATTGTTCCGTGGGTAAAATAACACCAACATGAGTTTAATATTTAATAAATGTGTACAGTCATAAAATATAAACAGACAATTTAATTATATGCCAGTGCATTTTGATGAATAGAGATGGAGTCCATGCATCTAATCTCACATTTAACAATAAAATCAATACTTTAATCAAGTTCCAGGGAGCCATTACTACACAGTGTGAGGTACAAATGATGAGAAAAATGCAGGCATGAGAGCTTGATGCAGGCTGTGTGTGGGATGGGAAATACAGCCACACAGGAAAAACCTGGCTGCCGTGCAACAGGGTGAACTCTAACGAAGTGACAGGCTCAGTGTAACTGTGAATCAAGCCTTTAATTTGGCACAAGGCTGAAGAGTAAACAGGGCTAACTTGTTTGTAATAGGACTTAGTTTGTCTGCCGCACGTAAGCATAAATTTAATTTGCTAGGTCTCCTTCAGAGCAGAACACACACAAGACAAACAGTCTGGGCAGGAAAGACTGGATCTAAACAGAACAGTAGGTGAAACAATAGTCAAGAGTTCTCAGGAATATGAGGAACTCCACCTAGCATACATCATATTTCAATATCCTGCATGGTTATTGCAGAGGTTAAAATTGCTTTTTAGCCTCTAAACAGTTTGAGTAAACTCGTTAACACCACTTCTCCACAAATCCATAATAATGATCCTCCCACCGCTATGGGAATGCTGAGGTAGGAGAGGAAATAATGCCTCTATCTTCAAATATCTCCCTAAATAGACTGAGATTTATGAAATGTCAGATTAGCTCCAATTCTCAGCCACCAGCCTTCAAAGGAAGAAATAAATTCATGAGAAATATACAGTTTGTCTAAGGTATTTATAAATCATTTTCTACACACACTACCAATATGGCAGATTTACATTTTTATGAGCTTTAAACTAATCTGGAATAACATGTTTAAGATTCCAAACAGGAGATGGAGGCCAGTTGTCCACATTTTCCATAATATGTAACATCAATGCAGACACAGCTTTTACATTTACTTTCAGCATGCAGGTGAGGTGGATGTGTGTATTTGGTATTCTCACATGCAACATGCCTTCTAAACTTAGCACAAGTGCACAGTGCTATACTGCAACATTGATGAAGGCATATGCTTTGTTTCTGAATTCTGGAAGAAATGTAGAAGAATATTGTTCATACTGTATGTGACAGAGTCATGCATACATCTACCAGGAGATCATTTGTCCATTTTAACAGCGTGGGACATTAACAATAGAAGGTAGGATTTTAGCTTAGGAAAAGAATAACACAAGTTCTCTCACCCCATAACTAACTAACCAACCACATCTGGTGTAGGGCAAAGGGAATGTTCAAAAGGTGCTTTCCAATTAGGCATTAATTCGTCACACAACCTCGCACTTTAATTAAATGTAGCACATCAAATGGAGATGTGAAATATGGGGTTATTAATGTGATGACCGATAATGGGTGTTGTCAAGCAGGGGCCTTCATACCCAGTATAAGCCTGCACCCTCTGAAGACTGGTGGCATCACAGCTTAGCCTTAATCCCTCTGCCCGTCAAAAAGACACATTTTCCTAATTGCCTTTTAACTTATATGAAATTAGCACCTACGAAGTCAAATTATGATTGCATGATGGGGATAATGGAGATTGGGGAGGGAGGTTTCTGCAGTGATAGGCTGGTTGAGCTCATTAATTATTGTGTTGCTGGGGACTGCACCACGGAGAAGAGGGAGCTCTGCAGTTGGGATACGAGGATAGGGCGATCTGGGGGCATTAGCCCTCTCCTCCAAGGATTATCCATGCAGTGTTCAAGGCACTGCCAAGGGAAAAGTATGCTGAAGAGGATTTCGGATCAACTCCACAGAAGGAGTAGGTGTCAAGAGAAAGTCTACTCAACCTACATGGGCTTTATACAAATGGTCAAAATGAAAAATAATTAATCTTTTGTTAAAAAAAAGAACAATCCACTGCATCATTCTAAGCTATCTCTTGGCTAAATACGTGTTTTTTAATTGAAGATGACCCAGTTGATAGTAACAGATTGAGATTAGGATTTTACATAATTTGGGATTATGATTTTAAGGGGATTTACCCTAAAGACCCTATAATAGTAACTAAAATGAGTTAAAGAATAGCAATTCTCAGAGTATTCATTCATGACCGGCTAGATTATTGATCTTTTCATTGTTTCACATAGTCTTCTTCATTAGTATCAGAGGGCTATTACATTTGCATAATACAATTTTCAAATGTCATTAAGATTGACCTAGATCATGTGAATGATGTTCCTGACAACATATTTTTCAATGACAGACGGCAGAATTCCCAAAGCAATAGATCAGTTGCCCAACCAAAACTCATCAGTGAATGGAAAATAATAAGAGCCTTGATCGGTTTTTAAAAAATCTGTTAGAGTGCTGTTAAATTTCCCAAAACAAAATTATGGAATTGGTGCAATGTATCAAAGCATCTCAAAATATTTATTCTCTTAATATATACTATTGTGTTGTACTATGATCATTATGTAAGAGGGATCTATTTGTTTACATCATCACATCATGACTAATGCAGCCAAGAAAAAACATGTGAAGGAAATAATACATATGAACAGTATTCAGATTAGCTTTGTTGTATACAGAGCAACGGGAACATCCGACTTCTGTCACTCCGGGCTTATCGCCCTCTCTACTGCAGTTTCCTTCATCCCCATGGCAACTACTCGTCTCCTTATCCTAATCACTACAAGTTAACCTTGATATGAAAAAGTGCCCAAGGGACCACTCACACATTTGTGCCAGCTTCTGAAGACAGACACCATTTCTAATAATAGCCATAAAAGACATCACTGTCTGAATATTATGGGAGTCTGAAGATAAATGATGAGCTTAGCAAGACAAGTTAAAAATTACACACGGAGAGCAAGTTAGGAGTAGACAACACAGAGCTGATAATTTGAAAAGGATTTACTTGGGGACAAAATCAACTACAGTTTCATTAAATACGTGTATTCCTGAGACTAAAAGCCGCTTTTTTAAGTATGTTCATCAAAAGTTTCAACAGCCAGCCATAATGCAGGAACCTCACTGCCCAGATACAGTGACACAGAGATATATTGTGACCTCAATTTTGACATGTAAAACACATAATTAAACCCTGCATTTTCTTCTGTGCTGCCATTTGTCTAGCCAATTTATTGTGCAGAGCCCATAATCCTCCATCTTGACTGCTATAATTTAGGACTATATTGCAATTGAATGAAAGCCCTAGCTTTTGCACAGAGGTTATCATAGCCTTAATGATCACAAGAGCAAAACAAGACATCCTAGCACTCAACGCAATGCATCAAAGTTAAACTCATGAACCATAAACCTTTTCAGAGACAGTGCTTTTATTATATAACATATAATTTATAAATTAATACTAATTAGGTACGCATGTTTCTAGTAAAGATGAACGGCATTTTATTTGTGTAATCAGGGGACGATGACTGTGCCTGGAGTCCAGAAGATTTGAAGGCGAACAGGGCAGACACAATGTTATGTTGACGCTTTCATGCAGCTTCATGCATCAGTAGTTTTAGAAATATTCATTAAAAAAAACAACATGAATGCCCAGGGACGCTGCATCGTGTTTTATGAAAGCATTTGGTTGAGGGGTCGGTGAACACATTTAAAACTAGCGCAGGAAAAAGCTTGGCCAAGACGACGAGAGATTGAGATGACCTGCAGGCCAGCTAATTATGACTGACCCAAGGAATGCGTGGCTGCTGGTCACCTCTGGCCTTGAATGGCCTCTGGTGGCCCTGCCTCTGCCATTAAACAAGGCCTGGATGGAACAGTTTATGAGACATAGCATAGACACATACAGTATAAACTAAATAAGAGGGCAGTCACAGGATGAGCATGGACAGCCTGCGTAAATTGACCAATGGAAACAGTAACATTCTAGATACAAATAGGAAACTCCGTTAGGGCTGTTAGTATTAAGTGTACAAAATAAATGAAAATAGTGAAAAATTCCAATCACAATTTTCCAGAGACAGTGACATCTTTAAAGGGGACATGTTATGTTTTCTATATTTTCTCTCATATCTACAGTGTTACAAAGTCAGATGTTCATGTTAAATGTGGACAAAGCTTCAAATAATGAGGTAAACGTATTTGAAAGATATCCCTGTGAGCCAAAACCTCAGATTTCCACCCTGATCTGAATGCTCTGGTTTCAACAGTTTTTCCCATATATGGTAATTTTCTCCAGGCACAGAACACCAGGCACAGAACACCAGCCACACCCACAAATGAACGTGCAGCCCCATCCTCCTGGCTAACGCTATGCTCAGTCTGTCAACCAACAACAGCCTGGTAAACACGCTTCAGGGTCTTGGAAATTCAGTATAATAGGTCCCTTTTAAACTAGGGATTTGCTCCGATTCAATCCAATAATTTACATTTACCTAAATGTTGATTAAATATGTGTCTGACAGATTTAAATCGCAGCTGTAAACTACTCAATCTGACACCTTATTTTGACAAGCTTCTTGATCCAAATACAGAAGACACTGATTCTTAATTTATGAAATTAAATTGATGAGAATTGAATGACAGTTTAACTAGGAAGATATCACTGCTGGAGTTGTTGGAACTACAGAAACACTGGCGACTGTATTGAATTGCATGAATTAACGTAAATTAGCAACAGCTGATAACCTGCTGCGTTTGTGAAACTGAAGAAGCAACGGTTAGCATTGGCTACCGGCCAACTGCCACCGGAATGTTTTGTACAATGATCTTTGGGGAGGAGGTAGAGACTCTACAAAAGTAGCCTGTATAGCCTTTACTGTTGCTGACGTGCACCTCTGCAGAAATATAACCACACATTGGGGTTACAGCAATGCAGATCACTTAAGGAGACTGCGAGAACTGTGATTGGCCATTCTGGGCTGCTTGTGTTTTTAGGTTTCTGATGCCATTTGGACTGTTTGTAGTTAAGACAACATTTTCACAAGATTGTTGGAGAAAGTCCCAGTAATCTTCTGTAATCTTTTCATTGAGACACATTTAGCAAAGAAATTTCCATTTCAAACCCTCTGCTTGCAGCTCTCTCACACAGTGAGTGACAATAGCGTAAACAAGATTACTTCGGCTATTGATTGCACGGCAATAAACTCCTTTTCAGTGGCTAGACAAGGCAATGCAAAACAAAGCGCATGAAAAACTGTAAACTGTGAACAATATAATTAAAGCACAATACATCCTAATCATGTACAATACATCTGTTTTATGGTGGTATCAACAGGTGAAGTCCAGCACTGAATTATAAATCAAAACCTACACCGAAGATATCTACAGTAGGACAGTCAAGTATCCCTGTGTGCCGAGTCAAATCCATTATATTTGACTCTCAGTTGATAAGTAGTTGGTGTCAAAACAGAGTGTAAAAACAAAGTGTCACTAAATCAAACCTGTAAGTGTAATTGTATTATTAACTTAGATCCTGGCTTTCATTGTTCAAGCACTCCACTGACTAGGGACCGTGCTTTTGACCTGGGTCTAAACTTTAATACTGTTTGATAAGTAAATGAAGTAGTATCTGTCAATGTTATATTTCATATTGCTATTGCTCTACTGGCACCTGGTCGTTTATGGTGAGCCACCATAACTTAAACTCATGTCGCCACACTTAATAGCCACCCTAATGCACTTTCCAGATACAAAATTATATTTGCTGCACTGGCCATTGGATTCAGTGCAGAAGTTAAATTAAGTTGAACTTCAACAGTGGTGTGTGTGCAAGCTCACCATGCAGTGCGCTGCGTGTTGCTTGACACAGCAACAAACCGCTGTGGCGTGGTGCAAGCCATGGGAAATAATGGATGTCATAGTCCAGGGGTGATGTTGTCGTGGAGTGTCTGAAAGACACCATTACACCTTTTGTTGACGAACTTTATATGGAAGAACTGTATTCACTACTTTAAAAAGTTACGGGGCTAACACTTGTGTAGTTAATAAATGATACTCTGATGTCTAACAATACATAAAACTGTTAAGAAAAACACTGGTTGGTGTTAACAGGTGTTAAATTTTAACTCCAAAAATAGTTTAAAAAAAAATACAATAAATCAGTACGTTACCAAAACTCAAAAAATAGTTAACACTCTAAATTAACACTCTGTGTGTGGACCCACATCGACACTTTAAAAGTGTTAAAATCAACTCTGACAGTGTTAATTTGGGCTGATTTTACTACTAAACAACATGCGGCATATGTCAAGTACATAAATATCAAGGTTAGGTCAGGTTCATACAACCATGACCAACTGTAATTGTCAGTGATTGATAAGTACAATGGAATGGTTAAGTAAGCTGCATTTATACTGTTTAAAGAGTGTATTTTACATGTTTGAATAGGAAACATTTCAGTGCATTATTCGTCTCCATGATCACTGAGTTTGGTAATACAATGAGCTGACCTACTGCTAATTCTGGGAAACACAATTATCCTGAAGCAGTAATGGCTCATGCAGGACGTGATGGTATCATTTAGTCCCATTACATTTACAATTCACAGGCACATAAAAAGAGTAAAATCTTTTCTAGTTGAAAAATATGAGACAATGAACACTTAATCACCACATTAATGAGATCAAACACCCACGACTGCCTTTCTCTGAGACAGAAAGAGCAATATGACTGGACGGATAAAAATGCTCTGCCTCTATGACTAGTCTCCTCAACCCACAAATTATAATGAATTCTCCCTAAACATTTGGGTGTTACATGTAGTATAATAAAAGTCCAGCAACACAAGTCAATCCAAACATAAAAACACACAGGGGGTCTACAGTATATCTTAAGTGTTTACTGTGTATTTGACCTCAAAACATAATTTTCTGCAACAATTTTCTGTCCATCCTAATTGCACCCACAGAACAGACCCATGTGTAAAACCGGGCTGTTAAACAGAAAATAATCACCCACTAGGCTAGAATATTACCCCAGAGTAAAACACTGAGTAAACGTTTGTAGCAAAACATCCTTTTTTGATTCAGCAAATTATACCTTGAAGCAACTAAACAGAAGTGAATAGAAGTGGTGTATTTCCAAGGCAAATCGTTATCACTATTCTTCAAAGAGGAGAAAAATAACTAGAGAAGGGAGGTAAGAAAAAAGACTGGCTGTTAAGATTGAGAGGAGGCATAGAGAGAGTGAGTGTGTGTGTAATAGAATAGATATAGTAGTGAGAAGTGGCTCTCCATAAGGCCATAAGGTAAACTCTATGGGAACTGTGACTCCAAGCCAGAGGTATTGAAAAGGCAGGCGATAGCAGTAATGAAAGAAATGCAATAATAATGCAATAACGCTGGATGGGTGAGTCAGCTGGGCCTCCGGCATTGTGCAGTAGATGACCTGGTTTCTCTCCTGTTCAGTTCCTCCACTGCAAACACAGGACCAAGGTGCTAGCCATCAATAATAAATACACACAGTTACTGTTGCCACAAGCCCCTGAGCTGCACAAGGCTGAGATGGAGGCTTATTAAAGTCCCTCCCTTCTGTTATTGTTTAGCCCTGGAAAGAAAGTGTTATTATGAAAAATAGGACAACAAAGAAGAGCATGGCTTGGCACAGTGTCAGAAACAGGCGCTACTAAATTGCCACTGTCCTTGGATAGAAAATTAAGGCTGGGCTGTACATTTAGGTTGCATCTGTCCTGCTGCATCTTTCCTGTTGCCATGGCACAGAAGAAGTGTGGTCATAGCTAGCAACTTGCCTTTTATGGTGTTTCACTCACTCAGGGACGCTGAGCTGAGAAACTAAGTGTTATAATGCTGTGCAGAGCAGCCTCCTGCCTGTCTCTCAGTACTAGGGCTTGGTAGTACCACCTTAAAACTTTGTGTCCTTAGCTATAACTTATTACTGGCACTGAATGTCTGGTCAGTTTCTTAGTATTGTTTACTCATTGTTTAATCAGAGACTGTATTTTGTGTATGCCAAGTTCTTGTACAGCTGCTTACCTTTAGAAAAGTTTCTATAATACTAAGTACTAAACTAGTACCAAACAATGTCAAGCGAAACTCAGAACTACCCTAGACTATGATTTTGACTGATGGCCATTCCTAAAGTTAGTATGGACAGTTTTAGACTTTGGCGCCCTCCTGTACCTCATCACGGATCTGACCCAGGGACACAGATATAAATGGTTTGAGAGCACAGTTGTTGCCACAGACAACTAAATTTGTCTCAGATTTTTAATTTTAACTATATTTTCTCCAAAACATTAAATAAAGAATTTACCAATGATAGAAAACATTCAAATATATTTATAGCCATTATTTAAACACTTAAAATAGTGTCATGTTTTTGCTATTTGATCCAGCTCTACCACAGACATTTTGCTTGACTGATCTGAGAAAGAGTCATGGTCTTAAACAGGGACACTAACGTCTCCTGTCCGAACAGGTTTTGTGCTTGTTAACAGGTCCCTGGTAAACTGAAGCAGAAGAACGTGTTCAAGGTCTGATGGACTGAGGCTACAGTACGAAATCACACCAGGGACAGACAAGGTCCTGTAGCAGACCTGACAAATGTAACTTTTTCTGATGACTTCCTCCCCCCACCTATATTGTGTCCTGACTGGCCTAATAGTGGCTCAGTTTGCAGTAGGAGGTTGAAATCTAGTTTGTGTGTGTGCGTGCGTGCGTGCGTGCGTGCGTGCGTGCATGTGTTTTATATGGCTGATGGGGATCTCTGTGGGAGCTGTTTGTCCATGCATGCTCTCTGTAATCACTGCCATAAAAGACACAAGAGGCAACGAGAGACAAAGCAACGGGCAATAAATGACACGTCTTCCCAGTGGTGTAATAACTTCCCCATCCATCCGTCAACCTCTGTTCACGCATCTCTCTCCCTCTCTGCCATTCGACTTCCTGCTCCTGCCCGTTTCACTACGGCTTGTCTCTCTGGGGAAGAATTACTTGGACGGACAAAGGGATTGATTGAGCCAGGTCACCATTTGATGTTTATTTCTGCTCAAATGAAACCATCTTGTCCCCTCAATAAACCTCTGGTACAGACATTCAGGCAGCACAGACTATGGCCACATGATAAATTCCAATATGATATAACACCTTCATGTGTTGTTTCAGTGTGTTTTCCTAAAAATAACAGCCCTCCCAAATTTACTGTTTCAACAGCGTTTTCCATGACGTCGATTTCACTTCATATTCCTGTAAATGATGGCTAGCATGTCAAAGTCCCCAGCTCCCTGCTGAGAGAGGAGGCAAAACAAAGACAACCAAAGGGGGAGAGGAGAAGTCTGGAAAAGGGTAGGGGGGTACGTGGTATTAAAAGAGAAGCGGAGAGAAAAGGTTTTGAAATGTGTAGCGAATAAAAGAAAATAAATGAAGAAAGCAAGATGTGAAGACAAGGAGAAAGCTCAGAAAAAAAAAAGCGAGAGCTAAATCTGTTGTTTTACAAACATGCAGGGTTGAGGTGATGTGGGCCCCAGAGCAGCGCTTATTTATCTGCGGGGAAAGTCGCGTGTCACCCTTCTCCCTGCCAGCCACCTAGAGGTCATAAATTACCTGTCTGTAAGCCATCAGTCTGCACCAGGGGCGACACCTAACCACAAGCTAACACTCAATCTCACACGCAAACACACATGTACAAATATGTACAGTACACACACACACACACACACACATTCATAGGACCAATCCACATGGACTTTCCTCACAGCAGGAGAGAAAAGAAATGAGGCTCACTTTCTGCACAATTGAGTTTAAAAAGTCATTTTTGATGCATTTAGTTCATTTCACAAGTGCTATTTTTACACTATGCAACACAGGATAGGACTAAAATAAAGATTCAAATGTTGGATCATTTCATGAGGCAGTGATGTGAGAACAGACTTACACACACTGGCACTTTGATGAATTTTCGTTTTTTCTTCAGCAGAAACTTTCAATCACATCCAGTAAGATCCCTTCAGCATTAATAATGCACAAGCTTTTATCTTCCTTCTCTGACCTCTTAAATCACTATCACAAAGCTGCTGGTCATGGAGTTAAGACCCCCTCCTACTTCCCTCTGCTTTGCCTCAATGCATTCCTCTTCATTACCTATAATCTTATCTACCCTCTATTTTTTCCAGAGGAACCATGAGAATCACCAGGATTATTCATAGAGAGAGTCTCTTTTCTCTTAGTAGTCAAACAGCCCATGTGGCAAAAGTCTTGTCTAACACCATTAGTTAGAACCAGTACGGATCTGATTGATTTTTGAAAGAAATTGCCCCTCTCAGTGTGGATATGCAGGAAAATAAAACAGAACAAAACGGCACCAGTGACCAAGATGCGATGTCATGCTATTGTGTGAAAGATTTGCAACATTTTCCATTTTTCAAGTCCATGTGTTGAGTACACATGTATGTATGTGCGCTTGTGTGCGTGTGCCTGTGACTGCAAATGAAAAAGAGAGGGAGAAAATCTGATGAATTGTCTTATATATGGAAACCATCAGCAGTCCAGTGATTAATGGGGTTAATAACGGAGTCTTTTCACAAGCCTGCAGTCCTGTTGTTTTTCTGTTTGTGGTGGGATGACAGAAATACTACAGCCGGACCACTCATTTGCTCTATCCCATTCTCATTCAAAAACCCATAAACCCAGTTTTTGCTTGCATCTATACCATGTGGCACTATGAGCAGAATAATGTGTAGGTATGTGCACACATGCATCACATAGTGGCTCTGTTTGCATTTGCACACATTTTATAAGCAAAACGACAAACCTTAAATTATTCTCCCAATGCAATTAAAGAACAAATACATGCTGTTTAGTCTTAGATTAAGGCAGAGAGAATGAGATTTAAACAAAATTATACGGAACAGAGTGCAAGGGTAGTAAAGAGGACATGGATGACTTCTTTGAGCATTTGGGGCTGCCCTCTGTTAGAGAGATAGATAAACATTTGTTGGATGCCCCCTTAACACAGTCAGATGTTGAAACTGCAATAATGAAAATGGCTTCTCGGAAAACATCAGGTGCGGATGGATGTGGTTCAGAATTTTACAATTGCTTTAAAAAGCAAATATACCCCATTCTACTTTCACTGTATGTAGAAATTGTCGAATGTGAAACTATGCCACCCTCCATGTGATTATAAGATGCTGGCAAAGATATTGGCTCTTCATTCGGAAGAGGTAGTTCCATCTATAGTCATGGTTGGACAGTGACGGATTACATGTAACAGCGTTACGTAATCAGGATACCAAAAAAAGGTAACTGTATTCTGTTACAATACAGAAAAATAGACATAAAGGTAAAGATAAAGGTACATTTTGTAAAATCTGGGATTACTCATAGGGTTTACTTTAAGCAGAAAGTTTACATGAAACAGAAAACGCAGTACCTATGTATGTTTTTTGCCGAGTGTGTGTTTACGCCCCCTCCCAGTCACGCAGACTCTATGCGGACTGGTTCCAGCTCTCAGTGAGTGAACACGGCAGCTGGACCGGAGCAGAGCACAGCCTCCGAGACCAACAGAGGCCAGTTTGACCGCTGGGAAGTCCCGAGGTGGTTTTCTTGCCGGGTTTGGCTCTTGGCACCCAGGGCTGAGTAAGCTAATAGAGCTAATAATAGTAAGCTAATAGAACTGGTAGGTGCACGGCTAACGTTAACCAACAGAGTTAATCAGTCACAGATACAGGTAATAGGCTACAGTTAGCGGTTTAGCAAAAAGTAAAGCTATCCACCAAGAAGCTCTGTGTAAATCATCTCAGTACTGGATTCCCTGTTGGTCTCTAAGGTTGTGTTCAGTCCTGTTCATGTTGTGTTCACTGGGAGGCTGCTGAGCGAGGTTTCGTTGGGAGGCTGCTGAGCAAGGTTTCGTTGGCCGCTCTCCCGGCTGTTTCCCAACCACGCCCGGCACTGTTCCATCATTCCCTGCTGGGCCCCCCTGCCCCTGTCCTGAAAACCTTGGGTAAAGGTGTAAACACTAATACTCCCCTGGTGCTCCGATCTCCCAGTACGGGCAGAGCTAATCTGACCAGTGATTGCACAGCTTACTGAGCTGTTAGCTGTTAACTAACTTCAGCAACAAGTAAGGCCATCTGTCAATCAGGAAACTATGAATAACAGAGTTGAGGTAGAGCAGCCGGGGGATATCAGAGAGAAAACTAGAATATATTTTCTCCATATTTCTAATATATCTACATCAAATATGATCCAGTTTCACCAAAATAAGTGAAAAAAATTTGTGTTTTTGTACAGTAATTAGTGGGGACCGGCCCCAGAAACACTATGCTTTAGCAGCGTCACATTGAGAAATCTTGAGTACAGAAACTACAGAATAAGTCATCAACATTTTAAAATGCTTTTTCAAATGTCAAACTCTTACATATAATCAAGAACACAGGTCTACGAAACGCTTTTTTTGTCACTGATGGGCCAGATCCTGCCATAGAGCAAAGCATATCATAAAAACATTTAAACATGGATTTTTATTTCTTGGGAATGGAAGATTTTGTACATGTTTCTCTAAAAATACACTGAGCAGAAAACACATCATTGATACTCTCGTCTTCATTTGCCTATTTGGCATTGAAGTAATCCAAAAGTAGATCAGATTACATTACTTTTATTTTGTAATACTTGGATTACGTTACTGATTACATTTTTTAACAAATAATTTAATGTACCGGATTACATTTTTAAGGTAATCCTCCTAACCCTGTCTATAGTCAATATATAGATCAAGTGGGTTTCTTCTAAGGGCATCTTGCTTCGAACAACATGAACCTATATGGACATAAATACAAATTCTACATGTATGCAGATGATGTATTACTCACCCTTAGTAGACCAGTATCTTCCTTACCAGCAGTTCTCACATTAATCACTACCTTTTGGAGATTTTCAGGGTATAAGATTAATCAGAATAAAAGTGAGGCAATACCTTTCAATTCCAATACATTATTGAGGTCAATTAATCATATGCAATCAATATTGTATCCCCTGTAACCAAAATATTTAGTCTGAATGACCTTGTTATCTTCAGTGCAGTGAAGGACTAAATTACAGACAGTTGTACCACTGTCTCTACGGGGCAGAGCTGAAACGGTTTTAAATTAACATATTACCTTGGCTTACATACATCTAGTGTTACTCTTAAGTTTCCTGACAGTTGGTTCAAATGTTATGTTCCCTCTTGACTAAAAACAAATCCTGAATTGCATACAGAAAATTAATTATCCCAATAACTAAAGGGGGACTAGGAGTTCTGAATGTGTTTACTACTACTGCGTCTTGTATGACACTAGGTATCCAATGTCATGGCCATACCAGAAACAAATGGGCAGTTGGGAGTGGTTGGAGAAGTCAATTTTGGCTGACATAAGGGAATGACCCTGGCATTATTATGGTACCATCCCAGACAACTTGTTGCCTTGCAAAACATTATTTTTCAATTCTTATGCTCCATTGCTAGAGTTTTACATAAGAGGTTTGACATTACCAATGGGCAATGTCTTCCATCTTGTCTTATTTTGCACAATCCAACTCTTACGGCTGGGAGAGGCACGCTAAGCAATAGACATTTGCAGCATCATAATATTATGACAATTATAAGGTTAACCTATAAAGGACACATTTTTCCTAACACATTCTTTCTTTTCAAAATATGCACAACTGTCATCCATCATGAAAAAAAATATATAGAGGGTGCAGAGCCTGCCTCTTGCCATGAACAGTATCAGATCCTTTTGAATATGACCTTGTTACGCTGTAATGCCCACAAAGGTTGTACTTCCATTCAGGTGGCTTGGTAAGTAAAGACTTCTTCTCAACTGAAAACTTAAAGGAATCATGGCTGGAGGATTACCTTGACTTGCCTAACATGGATATTCTGTGTTTAAAACACAAAAATTTGATTTTGTCTTAGTTTTGCAGGGCATGAGTATAAAAAATTGTAAAAGTGACAAGCAAGTACTGAAAAAGCTCTCAATGCAATGCTGAAACATGGACTTTTCACTGGTTTTTGTAATGTTAGGCTTTTTCTCCTTTAATCCCTCAAACCTTTTAAACCTTCACCCTAGTACAAAAAAGTACATACAAAATTTCATACCTTGTTTTAAATCTCACAGCAATAGCATGTAAAACAGGAATGATGGAACTTTTGGTACAGTATTGTATGGCGATCTACAGTAAATCTACTGGCTACATATTATTCACCACCAGGTCTCAGTGACTCTCAAAATTACACATAATTCAGAGAATATGGTAAAAACTGTAAACAGCTTTGCTTCCTCAATAAAGAAAACTATTCATTTTGTCGAAGAGGCTACAGTAGTGTACAAACATGGTATACATCATAGGTATGCTGTTAACCACATTAATAAGCAAATGCCATCAATGTGCAATGTTATTTATAAAATGTTACATGTGACGGTCAATCGCTCATTTCAAGTGAACAAAAAAAGAAAATGGCTATGTAATGAAAAAGGCATCAACTGTAATGTACAATAGATGCACCTGTTTCAGTGCTGTCTTGGGTAATGTAATTGTGTGCATCTTCTTGAGTTGTATAATGGGGGCAGCCATTATACATGCAGAGTAATGAAAAGATAATTATGAATCCCCCAACCATGTTCTGTCATTTGGCAGGCTGTTTAACACAAAGCATACGTTCCAATGAGCTTAGCTAATCTTCACAAGAGACGAGGAAATTGGCTCTCTTCAACCAACTCCATTCCACTTTTCATCTGTGGACTTGCCAGTTTTGAAATCAACATGAAAGATTGGAATATGAGAGCAGAACAAGCACATGAAAGCAGGAAAGTATGCGAGAGCAAGGGACAGAGCAGAGGAGAGAGACAAACCGAAACTAGGTGTGGGCAACTATAAAGAAATGAAAGGGGGAGGAGAGAGCACAGCAGCAATGCTAATATGTTTTCCTACCTTAATGCTACTGTAGCGCTGATTGCTTTATCAACCCAGCGAGCCTGTATATGAGATGGAAGAAGTGTAAGAACGAAGATCGATGAGACTGGTATGCAAGAAATAATGCAACAACAACGTCTGCAGGATGTGTTATGAAAAGAAGTGGAAGAGAAGAGGATGAGAGAGCAATATTGGGCTGAGGTAGCTACCGCATTGTCTGCTGAACACTGTAGTTGTCACATCAGGCTATAGGTTACAGTATGTGATTGTGGCAACGAGCCTGAGCTGGCAAGAGTTAATAGGAAGCTGCAACCTCCACCGTTCTCTAATTGCTGTATTAAGTGGTGGGTAGGAAGATAAAAGGGAAAGGTGTAGGGCTAAATGTTTGTGGACTCATAATGTTTGAGGTGCAGAGGGAGACAAATTAGCCTGTTGATAAAGGCAGCCATGGAGGGAATGATGGTGTGTGTGGAACATTGTCGGAGGTTGATTGATCACCTTTGCCACAGCCCTGTGCGTGCGCTTGTGTCTGTGTGAGTCTACTTGTGTGTTAGAAATGTACTCACAAAAGGGGTGTGTGATTAATTACTTCTAGCAGCATTCTACCTTGGTTATCAGGATGCAATTAAAACTGAAAAGGAATCAACCACAGACATTGTCATAGCTGTACAGTTGCATAAATGTGTTTGCTTAAAATTTTGCTATATTGAGGACACGCTCACTAAATCAAAACCAGGCACCATCAGCAGGCACCTGAATACGCATCCATCAAAAAAATTGCACCCAAAGAAAACAGGCAATTCAGATAGCCACACAAAGTATGTTTTGTCAGTTTGGAAAAATAAAAGAGCACAAGAAAGGTGTTTGCATACAATTTGTAAAACGTGCCAACTTGGATTTGATAAAAGATTCTTTATTCTAGTGACTGTGCTTTCAACAACCCTTGAATGTCTGTTGTCATCCTAATGCAATTCCTTTTGACAGAGACTCTTTTAGCCTAAAATAGATCCATCAGCATTCTCAATATATGCAGAGCTCACAAACGCACTTTCACTCACACATTCATGCATACACACTTGCACACATTAAAAAACCATGCACCATGAAGTTAAACTACATAGGCATGTACTGTAGATAAAGCACACAAACACACACACACACACACGCACACACACACACATTCTTAGGCTTATACAGAATCTGCAGCTCAAGCTAGAGGCCTTGATATGACAAAGACACAGCTCAAGGATAGAAAAGCACTTTTCCCTCACCAAGGCCGATTGCTGTGAAATGGAATGGAAACAATGATACCTATAGCGAACAACAAGTAGGCAGACAGACAAACAGAGGGAGTGAGCAAACATCACATCAGTGCCGCTGCCACAGCCTCGTTTCATCGACAGTCAAAGCCATTTAGACAGAAGCTGTTAGATGGCCAGACCAAGGGCTGCTGCAGCCACTCTCTCCCAACGACTTCAGAGCCATATTTATCTGCATTAGGGATTAAAGTGCTGGGGACAATCAGATTGGAGATGGCTAATTCCACAGCTGTCTACCCGCAACACAACAGTTGATTATGCCTTATCTCAGTGTGGGCTTAGATGAAAGAGTTTGTTGTCTTTTTTTCCCTTTCCCCTTGTGTTTTCACCCAACCTTCGTAGCGCATCCCAAGTCGTAGTGGCTGGGTTCAAACAAAATGCCTCCCTGCTAATTATCTGCAACTCCTCATCTTCATAAGACTGCTCTCCCCCCACTTTCGCAATTGAATGAATTTGAATAATAATGACTTCTTGGCTCGGTGCAGTGTAAATAACTGGCGCAGGCTAGTTGTCCTAATTTTACTACTTGTTTGGATACAGGATTGGCTCCTTAAAGAGTTCCTGTTGGTAATACTGATACCAGGTGTTGTGAAGAAGGCCAGATTCAAACTACAGCTGCAACTTCTTATTGTTTACTTTATAAATTAATCTGTTGATTTTTTATTTATTTATATTTTTTAGATTTAGCCTATAAAATAAATAAAATTCTCATAATTAATTTACTGAAAATTTAAGTAAATTGAAAATGTTTTAGGGATGTCCAAACCTTGGGATATTTGGTGAGCGTTTTTTGAGTAATTTCACACATTTTATGGCATAAACAATTAATCAATGAAGAGAAATAATCAACACATGAATCATTAACGGAAATAGTTGTTAGCTACAGCCCCGATGGCGACCAAGCATCTGGGGTTGCAAAATAAGCGGTAGCTTCACATTTTAATCCATTAATGATCCTTCAGTGAATGCTGTTTTCACAAAAGCAATTTTGGCTATTCATCAGCTTTTTACTTCATCAACTAAATATGCAAAGAAATTATTACAAACAAGATTCTTGCCACACTTTTCAGTTAGTCAGCATTGACCCTTGCACCTGCTACCAAAAAAATAAAACCTTTTCAATTGCTTCCCACCACTTATGTTACTTACACTGCTATTCTACTGATTATTCTCAGAATGCAGTGGGGTAACATGCAGACAGGTATAAACAAACAGTGCATTTTACTGGGTTTAATGTGCTGGTAAAATGAGGGTGCCACTGGCATGCAAACTCCAGCCCCTCCCAGTCCTGTTATTTATGAACCTGACTCTTATTAATGGGTGCAAGGAAGACTGATACTTGTTCAACCATACACAAGCGCACGTACACATACACACACACACACACACATACCCACCCCAACACACAGAAAGAGCAGGACATAGAAGATTGATGTATTTACAATTTTGAAAGTTCACCCATATATAAATAATGTCGGTACAGTGTCTTTTTCTTACTGACTGACAAAAACGCTGTAAGAACCAGATGATGTCATGGTACAAGGAGTTTTTGCCAATACATGAAATGGTGGACTTGTGACAAAATAATAGTAGTGTAAACTGCATATTGATTTCTGTCTAAAATAGATCCCCGCAAATAAGCATGATAGTTTTTTGTCATATTTTACACATTATTGTGATGTTTAAAGCTACAGAGTTTAAGTGAAACTCCCCACAATGAAAAGCATCAGCACAAACCAAAAACGTGTTGTATTGATAGCCTAATGGAATACTTAAAAACTCATCAGAGTAATGTGACATCAAATAGATTTATGCCAACAAGAAAGACCAGCTTTAATAGAATTGCTAATAGTGTTAATAAGGAAAGGAGAGGTAAGGAGAAGAGAGGGGAGGAGAGCGGAGAAAAGGAGAGGAGAACCTATCTTCACTATAACACTGACAAATATTCCTTTTATGAGCTCTTGAAGTTAGGTGCTTCAATACATCTCAATAAGACTCTCTAAAGCTGGTTTACAGAGACAAATTTCAGAACACACTGACAAGTCAGTAAAAGTTTTGACTAAACTACACTGACATGCAGGCGAATTTGTCTCCTCCGTGAATATGCCAGCTTTTAGATAGAACACAGATGATAAATTGGTCTGCTCTGGCACCAGCAGGGACACTACAAACTCTGGAGGCTGCTGAGCTCTCACTCTTCCTTCAAGGGAATCCTTTATTAGCCCCAAAGCTCCATCTCAATAGCAGAAGATTTAAGCCTATCCTTTTTGGATTTCAAGCCCCACATCTCTGTATTATTCGTCTATCCCTGCTGGCCCTGATGAGAGCTGTCCACCCTCCCCAGGCGCCCGAAGCCCCATCTCACCACTGTATCACCTCCCACCCAGCCCCACTCCGCACAGTCCCTCCTCTGCTCTAATCTTTGATTCAAGCTCCACTGTGGGTTAATGCCATTGGACACACTCCCACCCGATTCCAAATCTCACCTCTGGAAACAGATGAAGAGCATGTAAGATGGGTGGGGTAATGTGCAAGAGAGAGGACGAGTAGGGTGGATCTAGCTGTATGTTACAACTCCACAGCCATCAAGGCAGCAGCATGCAGGTTCTACGGAGGAGTAAATCGGGATTACTCTGGGGAAAACACCCTCTCCTAGTGATATGGCAGCACTGGGGATGAACACTCTGCTCGGCCCACGCTAGCTTTGTGTGAAACAGAGAACAGGTGACTGATCACAGTGGTACAGCAGGATGGAGGAGAATCTAAAGGAGCCCTCTTGAGATTAACTGTTGCACGCTAGACTGTGATTAAGGAAACAGTTGCCTCATGTGAGTCAAATCAAAAACACGTCCGTAGCAACTGCCTCTTCAAAAGGAGTCCAGATGGGATCAAATGATACAATACATTTAAAATACCACATAATGCAGTAGACTCAGGTGCAGGCCAGGTGCTTGTGGCATTGAGGTTTCAGTCTAACTCCCAGCCTGTGCTGCAAGAAGAGACTGTTACGGTTGAAATGCCCTAAGAATAAAGTAAAAATATGATAGCAAAAACCCAGCCGGATACACATAAATCACTGCAGGTGAGCAACAAGCAAAACACAAAAACTATGTAGCGGAAAGCTTACAATGCTCGAGGCAACTTGCAAAAGGACCTCACTTTTAGTTGTTGTTGTTGTTGTTCACTTTGGTGTGAGTGAGTGGGAGTTTTGCCCACAGGGAATGTTTCTAGCTCAGTTGGGGACTGTAAATCTCACATAAATCTGCTAAAAACTGGGACAACTTTGTTTGGAATATAGGACCATCAGTAACAAAGTATGCTATGTAAAGAGCGCCTTCTTAATGGACGTCTGATGATATTCTATATATATATATTTTTACTTTCAACAAATCCTATGAAAAGACCAAAACTAACAATGAATAGATCCCACTAACAAGTATTGCCTGTGCATTCACCGCATGATGTAGCTTTTTCATTGTGTCATAGACCACCAGCGTTGACCGAGAACACATAAATGAGCAACAGATTTTTGCTGGGTGACATGTCCTTTATTACAATAAGCGTGACCTCTGTAGCTCATTTTGAGTCAATCCCACATACACTGACCTGCTGCCATAAATACTCACCAGTGCACGAAACCTGCAGCTAAAAATTGTCCCCAGCAAATGGACTATTTACTTCTGTTTGAGTAATGTTTAACAGGCTAGAAAAATCAGAAAGTAGAAAGAAAGAGACAAACTCACTATTTGTGAGATCACATACAATGTGAAAATAGTAGATTCCATTGGATTTTATGCCACAATGTATTGATGTAAATGCTATGTGCTGAATATAATTTAGTACATTATCAAAGGGCATCTTGTTCTGATCAATAATCAGACAGGTTTTAAAATCTCTGCCTTTACAAAGGTCAAGATGAAAACCAAGATAGAAAAGGAGGGCTTGTAGGACGATGGAAAGATACATGCAAATGGGTTACATGGTATGAGAATCAGTCACTCCTCTCATCGTAATTGCACGACATTTAATTGTGAGAGTGCCGTCTTGTTTAATCAGACGTATCCTCGAGCATCTAATTAGTCTTTGCCAAGAAAAGAAAAAAAATTCAACAGCAAACGATCCCCCATTTGTTTTGTGTTGTTTAAACACAGTTCACCCCTATGTATTTGATGTGGAGTAATCTTTTACAGGGTGATTTACCCCATTTAATGTGACTGAACTGATGTTGCTTTGTCTGCATTCCTATATGGCACACAGGAAAGCTGTGTGTGAGTGCCTGTAGTGGTAAATGCCACCACTAAAGCTTTTTATTGACATGCCAACCTTGCAAATTGAAAACTTTTGGCTGACTCCTGTCCACATTCATTAACAGCCCCCTCGATATTTGCAGCCTCATAAAATGACACTCCTGAGGTTAAAAAAAAGATTTTCAGTGTAGCAATTAATGTCAAGTGTAAAATTTTCAACATCGTCTAAGCCTATAAAGTATAGCTAATATCCCTCATTAGTATGATAAAGGTTTTCACTCTCCTTCAATCTCCATCAGGGCTTACTTGCTCTTCAATGATCATAATGTATATGATCCAAGACTTTTTTCTCATTAACTATTCAAGTCAATTACGTGGTCTCCAGTAAATTTCAGACAAATCTATATCGAACTGTTGATGGTATATTTAATTTTATATACGCATGCCAGAGATGCCACATCCACCATGTGCTACGCAGAAAAAAAGACTTTTCAGTTATCTAGCAATGTGATCATCTAGGACTGGATTCCCAATTCAGTCATCTCTTCCCTACATTAACATGCAGCTCAGTATAGAAAGTGCAGAGGCCCATACCTAATGAGTCATGTTCCCTGTCCTCCCCATAGCAGGCTGATGTTCCCAATGAGCTGTGGCTCCATTCCCATTCCTTTCTCCCACTCCCACTCTAAGGACCACCACTGACAGCCTTCATCCCCGCTGCTCACCTGTAGCCGCTCACATCTGCACCACCATAATGAAGTGTGAAGTGTGAAAACATTTAACTGAGAGGCAAGTTCATTTGAGCTGCATCATTTCCAACCCATCCAGACAGGAGACGTGTGGCTTTCATTACATCTAATGTCCAAACAGACATGGGCAGCGTGCAGGTGCTGAGTGCCATTTGCAGTTTTCCATTTGTTTTACCTTCAGATAAATAAGAGCCAGGGGGCTCAACGGCTATAGATATTGTGTATTCATTGCTTGGTTTGATACATCCTGCCGTCAAATTGCCTGTAGTAAGTTTGCGCACGTTCATTGTTTCCCCACCTTATCAACAACGACCTCTTGAACCTCAGGGTGTTTATTTAACTAGCCTGCAGCTCCACTGCATGATGACTTGTGCCGTTTCTTAATTCGTGTGATAGTGTGTGATGCCTGATGCTGCAGTGTAGCATTTCAGTACTTGGCTGGTGATTGTTTACCTTCCTTTATCCTTATCCTCTGGGAAAACCATTATTGTACAGTGCTGACCGCAGGGACATTTTCACTGAGCGTAGCAACCTTGTGTCCTACTTGCTGATCAGCGTTGCCGTAAGGACTTCACATGAGCCCTTTCATTATGGAATTCCCAAACTCTACGGTCAGCACCCTTGTCATTTTCACCCCTTTCGATGATGTCATGAGGTGGGGTCCCCTCTTCTCCCCCCTCCTTCTGTCACGGTGGCCAAGTTCCATCGCTGCACTCAAGAGAGCCCTTCTGTCTAATCACTGCTGCCCTGCAGAGTCTCTTCTCTGCCCCCAATCCCATCCGTATGTCCTGCTCCTAAATTACCCTGGCTAAGCACCCTCTCCCACTCCACTCAGGGCCATTACGCCGTCTGCACCTCCCCGTTTGACTGCCGGAGCTTCAATACTGTGTATGCTGTGAGGGTTGCCTGACAAGGCAGAGGTCAGACAGCCAGCACCTCCTCTTCCACAAATTACAGCTGCTGGACATAACATGCACCTCAACACAGTGTATGTAGTATCAGCAGCACACAGAGGCTCCTAATGTCACAAGATCTTATGGTCGTTAAGCCTTAGAAGATATGATGAAACAAAGAAAACATCCATAGCAAATGTAGAAATAGCACATAAGCGCCTCTTTTGAGGAGTAGCCAAAATGTACAAAGAGATGGAAGTCAGACAAGTAGGAGGTAGAGGCTGCTACAGTTGTTTTTAATCAGGTACTGACGCACTGCTCTGTGATGTGTCTTTTTATTGTGAAACTGCCCATGACACCCTAAATCTAGTGTCCATTCCAAGTCAGCCTGTCAGCCATGGTACAGACCTGTCTGATGGTTTATAACTGCTTTAATATTTCAGTCCCTCATGGAGAGATACTGGCCCTCCCTTCTGGCCTTCCAAGCAATGGGTGAGGGATTAGACTTGGTGGGATCCGGGGCCCTAAGCAAGCCTCTCTTTTATGCCTGCCATCCTGCAAGCTGTTCCTGGACTTGCGAAGCCCACTGTTTTTCCTCTCGCTGTGCTAATTTATCTAAAAACATAGCACCCTGACAGCCAGAACCCCAAGCTGCCTTTATGGGTTAGGAGGGTGATTCTTATCCAAAGCCACTTGGCCCATCCATCTGTTTGGCCATGGAACCCAGGCATCTGCTCACTGCTATTGTTAGGCTTTGTCAGATGACCGGCCAAGACCCTCGTGGGGAACCTCGGTCAACTCCCATGCACAGATATGTGTGTATGCACATGCACAGGGCTGCACATGTGTTTGTGATTGCCTTCAAGGGCTAGAAAGAGAGGCCAAGTGCTGGCTCAGGCCACTGTCTTTGTTATGGTGGCCGGCAGTAGAAGCAGCAGTGGCCAGAAAACATGCTGGGAGCCCTGAGACAGACCTGCCTGTGTGACCTCCAGCCACAGTAACAACTCTTTCCTAGAGGAGTGGTTTACAAAGTCACTGTCAGACTACAGAAGATTTCAGAGGTGCAGGTCACTGTTTTGTTCCACTTTCACCCTCAGATGGACCTTCAGAATACATAAGCATGGAAACTATTTATATGCACAACACAGCGGTGTAGATATGCATTCAGTGTTTGTTTTATACCATTGTTAGCCAAAAACAAACAAACAAAATATATACACACACACATATATATATATATACACACACAAACAGACTGAAAGACCTTACACAGCATTAGCGCAACCTTGTAACAAACATAAAAGGGTCTTTGTCTTTGTTGAAATATGAATGGATTAAAATGTGGCCTTTCTTCTTTTGCAACCATTTAAAATGGATCAAATGAATACATTTTCATTCTACCTTAATGTGGGATAAATTATTACATGTCAATATGAAAACAAATTCCAAACTCTTTCCCTCCTAGATATGATGCTGGAGAAACTAGACAGATCAAATCAGACAAAAACACCATGGATATCTTAATATATTCTACACTCTATCCACTTACTGTAACTTGAGTTTCACTTTGATCCAACACGATAGCCAAATTAGACCCTCTGTCTGTCCCCACTGGTCTAAGTTCCCAGCAGGACTGCTGTTCCAGGTCAAAGATCTCTTATGCACCACTTGCCATTCAGTTGATCTGCCCTGCATTAACCTTTTAGCAGGTAATTAAACCCAGTCTTCTTTCCTGATGCACATTTTTGACTGGATGCTGAGGAGTTGAGTGAAAGAGAAACCTTGCTGCATACTATGTGGTGTTACTTTAATTCACCACCTCCATGTGCATTCTGTTTTGCTTATTCCTATATTCATCTGTTCTGCTTTTTTCACATTTAACTTTTCATACACTTTGCAGTTTTGAATAATTAAGAATGTTGATTCCCAATTCATGAAAGATTAATGTGTGAAGAATGCATAATTAAGTACTTTAATTCTAGGCTTTCTGACGCATTCCTCGTTTAATCATCATTTTGGGGGAAGGGTTGAATATAATGGGAGGTGACTAACATTTCATCGGAGCAATGTGATGATCTAAAAAAATACAGCACTCATGAGAAGAAAATGTGAGGATTATCTCATGAGTAATGTGTAAGTGTGTGAGGTCTCACAAATATTTCCCATTCAGTACTGCACAATGTGTCACTGTATGGAGATATCGGATTGTTAAAGTGCAAATGCAGTCTCTAAAAAAAGGCTACATTATGTAACTAAAGTTGGTCTTTTCTAAGAGAAATTAACTAACAGACAAAGACTTTGAAAGATTTTTTCAGAAAAGCCTTGGAGCCAAACACCAGGTTCCAGCAGCTAATTTTCCTCATGTTTTCAATGATGAATGGAAGCCATTATGCAATGAATAATAGGAGTCAAGAGGATTTATTACACACAGCACAGTAAAACTTCAGTGATGCATCCAGCACTTGCTATGCACAAACACTGGTAAACAACTTCTTTTATAAGTCGCTGCATTCTTTATTTTCTATATCTTCTTTACTAAAGCCCCCAAAGTCTAAACTAATTATTTATAATTCTTAGAGTGATCAAATGTCAACATGTTTGTTATCCATATTGGATATAAAGATAAAATTATAAAAATCATAATTTGAACAGTACACATTATACTGTATATGTGGTTGTGTGTCAGCATGTGTAAGCAAGTGGTGAAGTAAGTGAGATCAAAAGTAAAGTGGGTAAGAAAGAGAGTTGAGACAATAAGGAAAAGTTCAATGAGTGAATACCAGTGTCTGTGTTCAGGTGGTAGCATCTTCTGTCGTGGGAGGAGCCATGGAGACACCGAGATGCTGCTATAATGTGGTTACTGGTTAACTTCTCAGCCTCCTCCACAAATTAATTAGCACCCAGAGGAAAAAGGGAAAGGGGAACTGGGACAGAGGAATGGTGAGAAGGATGACTTGGGGGGGGGGTTACAACAGGGATCCCCTAATGACAGGTACAGCAAAGTGCATACTCTTGAGGACACACCACTGAAACATAAATGAAGTTCTTGCTGTAAAATATTATGTTGTCGCTACTGTTGCTGCCCTGAGAATATCTGGCTGGTATTTTTTAATATTCACAAAAATTCAGCTTCTCACAGCCATACAGTAAACAAGTTTGTTTTTAGCGTTATGGCCTCAACATTTAGCAAAATAATAACAACATAGATATTAATAATCTTCACAGGTATCCTCAAAAGACTGAATCAATTACCAATCAAACCGTTTTAGCCTGTTATATGGTTTAAAAGCATTAGTTCTCTAAAAGTTTTGTTTAAGATTAATCAAGATATTACTTAATTGCTAACTGTTAGGACTGTGGTTTGGTGTACATATTTTTTGTTATCTGTTTTCATGGGTTTAGTTTTGGGTTCTGTGTTTCTGTAAGTTTTATTTGATCTTGTCATGGTTTGGACTTTTGTGTTCTATGGCCTAGTTTATTTTTTTGTTCATTTGCATGTTTAGTTTATTTAGTATCTTGTCTCTTTCCTTTTCTCATCTTAGTTCTTAGTTTATGTCTTAGTGCTTAGTCCTGTATCTGTGTTTGGTTCTGATTCAGTCCTTGTTACATCCTCGTCAATGTTGAATGTTCTGTCCTGCCGCTGTACTCTGGATTACTCCGCCAGTGCTCTGGATTATTTTACTTGTTGGATTTACCTCAGTTTCGGACTTTGCCTAGTGCTTCCACGCACGCCTGTGCAGTTAAATTTTTGTTTAAATAAATATTTTGTTATCCTCCCTGCCTGTGTCTGCACTTGGGTCCACACCTCTGCTACCTGGCATTGCACTCAGCGACTCATGACACTAACTTTATTACTTACTATTACTACTTTATTAGTTACTTAATTAATGTTTAATGTTTCACAGTATATCACTTCTCTGTTTCTATAATGCAACTCTTTCAAGTTATCTGGAGCTGGACTAGACACTTTTCTCAGACTTACAACAAAGCTTGGTGAAGTAGCTTTTAGTTTCAGAGCACAACATATCTGGAGCAAACATCCTGCAATATCTGACAAGATCTGTTCTTTTAAATCAAAGTAAAAACGCTCCTAGTTGTCACTGCTTTTTATTAAATGTGAGGCTATTTATTTCTAACTGCACTGAAATAGCAATACATTTTTATTCCTAAATGTTACAGTAGAGCTGCTCAGTGGACAGCGGTATGATACTGTGGTTCTACCAGGCAGCCCAAAAATGTAAATGCACATGTAGGTGCAACTGTGCGAGGATGGGCCATAATCACCAACACTGACTGAACTAAAATAAACAATGAACCTTAGAACTCTTCTTCATGGCTCTAACTGTACAGCAAACTTTAAATATTTGTACTGCGGCGCATACTGTTCACATGCTAGTATTGTCACATCATCCACAATAACAAAGACCTGAATCTCATGTCCCAGAGCCTTTAAACTGTTTGTTTCATTTCTGGTTTTGAGTTTAAATATAAATCACAATTTGAGGTGGAGTGAATGTCCTACAGAGGAACTCACCAGTGTTTATAACATGGTAATGTAAGTGGTGGGAAGTAGTGAGTGTAAAACTGAAAGTAAAGAACTCAAGACAAAAAGTTTTAATTATGTGTTTGACATTGAAGACATCAGTGTAAAAATGTTTCTTAGAAAAATATACAGAAAATATATAGAAATATAGAAAAATTTACTTTACTTCATTAACATTTTAGTACAAAATATATATTTCCGTGGTGTTACTTTGTTTGTTCCGTCTGTGAAATAAAATGATGTAACTTCAGAAAATTACAGTTAAATTATTGGTAAACTCTCAAGGACATAAAATGTTTAAAGGTTGAAAGACAAATGTTGAATACAACTTTCTTTTGTAATCAGTAATGTGTCATATGTAATAAAGTTTCTTCTTCCAACAATATAGCTGTTTGAGAGTAGCTAAATAAAGTGCTATCTAATTACAAATGCAAGGTCTTTTTGCCAGCAGTAACCAGTTTATATGTACTCATCAGATGCTTCACAGCAGCTTTGATCATGAGTCAAACAGAGATGATGCTCAAAATAATCCACATTTGCTGCCAATCTTGAAGACCTCAAAAGTGTATAATTCAAACACCAACATAATCTGATGAACATTGTTGTATGGAAAACACGAAAATACCCTTCACTTCTCATGCCAAGACATTAGATAAATGTTTTGCCTCCCCTGGAGAAAATGTTATTTCAAAGAGAGAGAGAGCTGTATGCTTGTTTCTGTGTATGGGAGGTAATACAGTAATGAATTAATACAGTTAATAAACTGTCACACTTGCGTCAAAATGAAGATTGCTCCTGTTAAAGTGATAATCAGAGAGAACATCCTGACACAGATAATTCTCAATGGGCCAATGTTGTTTAATATCAGAAAGCTTACAAATGCTGAATTAGAGCCATTAAAGACTATAGGAATCTAGATAAGGCTTAGATGAAATGCTGGAGTTGAGATCATCAGTTGCCCAAAGGCAACATTTCTTTTTCAAAGAATAATTAAGCCTTACATTATTAGGACCAAGGGTGTATCCCCAGTAATTATCACCCCTCAGTGTTACACTCAGGGAGACTGCATGAAAGCATTTTGCCTAATGCGCTCGTGTTTTAATATTCTGCTGCGTTTTAAAAGACACCCAAATGGCGATATGAGCCTAATCCTGCCATGCAAAATTGACACCCTCGTATGCCATCTGTTTAAATACAGTAAATCTGGTTTAACATAACCAACTCATAATGAAAAGATAGTAATCCTGTAAATTGGGGCAATGAGAGAGACCAATATCTTTAAATGAAAACTCCAGCTCAGCCTCAGTGCTCCAAATTTCCATCTTGGCAGATAAGAGTGGAAGTGTAGCCTAATGATGCTTAGGATAATTTTTCATTTGTTTTATGTGTTTCACAGATTCAGGTACAGTTTCTATTAAAGTGGGTCACCCAACATGTAACTGAATACTGGATTTGCTTACAATCAGGCAAATAAGAGCAGTGGCAATGAAGCGGATTATTAGCTACCTGCTGCCAATGAGTAACTGTAAGCACCAGAGATGGAGGTGAACGGAAAGGATGGGGGTGTTGGGGGATTTTGCAATTTATTATCCTCTGGCAATTAGCCAGGAAATGCTACAGGCTCTTTGATTGTGGGATGTTTAAAAATGGAAGAGATAAGAGAGAGCCACAAATGTAGCAGCCCTTCCTCATGGTAGACGTTGGCTGCAGGCTCAAGAGATAGCAGAAGCTCTGATAGTCTCCTAGTCAGACAGAAAGGCCCAGATAGGCGGCACTGAACTGATCCACTGGTGATAACTCCTGTCAATCAGGCCTTGGGCTTGATTAATACAATATAGCTCATGGGAAAATTAGGCCAAATGGGAGGTTTTATGTGAAGGGCTACAGAAAACTGAGTTATGGAGGATGAGTAGAGGGGATGCAGCAAGGCTGTGTCTCAGCTAATGACAGAGTGAAACAGAAACATGACAGTTAGGTCAACTCTACCAAGAGCTCATCATGGGTGAGGCATTTTGACTGGCTCACCCTGGTCATGTCAGCTTGGGTCAAGGTCACAATGAATCTGTCACTGTCTTATGGTTTCAATCAAAATTTTGATGAGAGACTTGGTACTGTCCATAACCCCTGCCCTTCACTGTCATGTTTGAAGTCCATCTTTTTGGATCCTGGCCGCAGGGACATCTGCACTTTACTGCACTTGAGTTTTTCATCACATTTAAACCGTGAATAATTATTGGACTGAAACCAGGGCGATCCATTATGTCAGAAATGATAAGGATGGGAAACATTATTAAAAACAGTCTTTAATTTAAAATAGGTCATTTTTTTATGCACTGTTACAGCCAACACTCATTTACAAACCTTTTATAGTAAAGTGATTTGTAATATAATCTCCAAATAAGCCAAAGTATAACTAGCTTACTAACCATGTTTTTAAATGACGACTGGAAAACATGTATGCTGAATATAGACCTCATTTACACCTGGTATTAAAATGTGGTCTGTGCCGAGGTGCCTTATCTAATTAATGACATCAGATCATGGGTCTTAAGTGTTCTCGTTATTGCAATTCTAGCTGCATTATGATCAGATCTCAATATGCACATTAGGTAGACGAAGCTGGTGGATTTGGTGGTCTTAGGTCATGGGCAGTGAAAATATCTACTGAATTAAGTAACACATTTCCTCCTTACTCCTTAGACGGCCACCATCCAATTTAAACAACTTCAAGTTAACTTCAAATAAGATATACTAGTTTCTACCAGTAGTTTTTTGCCAGACTAGCTTGAAAGAGCAGAAAAGTCCAAGCTAGGTGATTTTTGAACTTGTTGGGCAGATTTTTTTATCTTGAGGATGTCTTGAGAACTGTACATTTTGGATTTACCTTTGGCTAAGATCAAATAGTCAGACCTCCTTTAGATGTGGTCTTAATGTGTGTTTTTCCTTATTCAAACAAGCTGTCCAGATACAGATGGTATGTTAATACACAGTGTGAATGAGGTAAAATAGAGCACGCATAAGGAAGACCAATAAGTTAACAAAAGCATTGGATACTACATAAAACAGATTATCATTAGTTCTATCACAGCTAATTCTATTCACATTCGACACATCTCCCAACAAGCCTAAGATGCCCGAAGCACTTCTATTTACTGTATCTGTTTTGCAATTGGTTACGGTGGATAGGGAGTGTGCTATGTACTGCATTAGTTATATGCCAAGAAAATAATAGAAATATCTCTGAGTTCTGCTCAAGAATGAATGTTAAGAGATGTTGACACATCTAAGAACAGAGCCATGTTCACCCACACAATCTGCAGTGAGGTTATGAGAAATGCAAACTTTCCAAGTTATGAAATTGAAATGTGAACATAACTGTAGGCATTCCTCAGCAACCCCTTGACAACAGAACCGAAACAGAAACTGCTGTTAAGCATCATATTGATTATTTTCTACAATCCATCCCTTCTTTACAGAGTTAACCTTAATGACCCTACTCAAAGACGAGTGAGAAAAAGCTAATTCTGTGTAACTTTTAAATGTCTGCTGCTGATTAAGATAAAGCCAGTCTGTCTCCTATCCTAGTGATTCTCTTTCCCACTCCCCTCTGGAGCCAATTTTGTTTGGTTGGGAACAGTGGTAGATAAAGCTGAAAGCTGGCGAGTTCTCTAATCTGAGGAGCAGTGTTGGAGCAGTTGGGGTGACGTAGGGGAGTAGTGTGCTCCCAGAGCATGGACAGATAAAAAAAAGGGGCTATGATTGGGATCAGGAGTTTGATGTTGGGTGTAAGATAACAAAGACAGCACATCATCCCAATAGGACGAGGTTGAGGATAAAACCGCCCCCTCTGCCTCTTGTCTGGTTTTATTGAGTCAGGAGCTTAAGCCAACAAAAGTATTGTGAGGGAAATGTGATTTTGCAACAAAGGTGATATTTTTCCTATTACCGATTTTTTTTAAAGGTCTGACCTGCCGATTCTGATTTTCTTTCTTTTTACAAACTATATTTTTTTTGAAAATATTTCAAAGAATACATTAGCCTATTTATAGTAGCCTATGTTATTTCCTATCTCACCATTTTAAGTGTTTACTCAAAAACTACAGTTATCTGCTCACCTTGCTTTTTCCTTCAGACACACACCCCTGCACCTGTCTCTCCTCTCTGTATCTGTCTGCACTGTTGACTTTTTTTGTCAGCAGTTTTATAAAGCTAGCTGGCCTTTTGATTTTTTTTCACTTTCAGCCTACGACATGTTTTAATGTGTGTGTGGCTGTGACATTAGCCAGTTACCGTCTTTGCCGCTGCGCGCATTACGTATAACACCATCCAACGCAGCACATGTGCAACATTTAGTGTGACCAGCAGTAAATCGGACATTTAATGCTGCTTGGCGCCGGTCACCGCTCATGGTCGATTAAGTTGAAAACTGGCCAATTACGGTCCCTAGCCAGTTGATCAGTGTATGCCTAATTTTCCCTCTTCTCTAAAATGTCCTATTCAGATGGTAGGTTGCTTGCTTGAGAAATTTTACCGAATTTATACTTTCCTTGTCGTTGGTTTAAGTAACTGCATCTCCCGACGGAACACCACTATGAATTTCTGCGTTGTAACATGATGAGGTGTCGTCAACTAAAATACTTCACCTATCTCACACACACACACACACTGTTGCTTTCTTCCTCTTGGCTAAGATGCTGTTAAAATAGTTGATTACCATTTCCTATTTCATGGGCTATTCTGGATAATCCATAATCATTAAAAAAATGAAGCAATTTTTCAATAAATTCATGTTGCCTTAGTCAATCAATAATTGTGATTTCAATTATGATCAAAATAAATAATGATTATGATTTTTGCCATAATTGAGCAGCCCTAAGTACCTGTGAACTTTTCAGGTGTTCGATGCTGCTCTGCTGCCACTTGAGGATTTTTTCATAACCTGAAACTACACTGCTCAAAACAATTAAGGAAACACTGAACTTACACATCAGATCTTGATGAGCAAAAAAGTTGGAAGTTTAAAATGCTGATGCAACTTACGTGATTTTCTTTAAAGCAATTCATAATTTGACTTAGTAATGTGTATGGCCCCCAAGTGCCTGTATGCACTCAAGACAATGTCTGGGTGTGCTCCTGATGAGAGCGCAAATGGTGTCCTGGGGCATCTCCTCCCACACCTGGATAAGGACATCAGTGAGCTGCTGGACAGGCTGTGGCGATACTTGGCGATTGCACCGATACATAATGACATAGAGGTTCTTACTTGGATTCAAGTCTGAGGAACATGAGGGGCAGTCAATGGTCTCAATGCCTTCATCATCCAGGAACTGCCCACACACTCATTGTCCTGCACCAGGAGCAACCCAGGACGCAATGCACCAGTGTAAGATCTGACAATGGCTCTAAAGATTTTATCCCGGTACCTAACAGCAGTCAAGGTACTGTTGGCTAGCACATGAAGGTCTGAGCGACCCTGCAAGGATATGCCTTCCTAGACCATCACTGACCCACTGTCAAAACGGTCATTATGGATGATGTTACAGGCAGCACAACGTTCACCATGGCGTCTCCAGACTCTTTCACTCTGTCTGTGGACTACATGCAAAACCATTCCCTTTTGAGGGGGTTGTGTAGCTGTAGCCTCTCCAGTGCACCCATTGTCACTTTCATTTTCACTAAAACAAGTGACACTGATTCTCAATTGCTTATGCTTACTAACTGTACAGATTGATATCCCCGAAGTTTAATTTACATGATGTTATACTGTGATAATTAAGTGCCCTTTATCATTTTGAGCAATGTAGGTCCAACAACCACCACAGAATCAAGACGCAAGAGCACATGGGTGTGGTCAACTATTTTTTTAAATTTTGGTGACCAGAGGCTCCAACGCTAGCAGGCAGAAGTGCAACTTTCTGATGCAACCAGAACCAACATTGCTACTCCATTCACCCCTGCACAAGCAAGATCCTTTGGCATCACAAAAATGTCCAACTTAGTATGAATGCAAACAATTTGCATTTGGCCCACATGTTCAACAGCAAACAAATAACAGATGGATTTGTGCCCAACATAAATTACATACTGTATGAGTGTATTTATGCTATTTTGCATCTGTAAATGTATTTAAAAGGGGTTTCAAACACATTAAGGATGCATTCAACACAGGCTCATTTGCTCAAAATGCTCATTTGCTCAAGTTTTCTCAAACTCATTACAAAAAGTAACTTATTTCTTCTTTTACAAAGACACAATTGAAGACTACAAAGAACTAAAGAGTAAAAAAACAAAAACAAACAAAGAAGAAGAGACAATATAATTTATGAATGGGATACACATTCTACTGATTAGTAGCGATTATCCACAGTTACATAATCATGGGGTCTAGACATAATAGGTAGGTAGGTTTATTGTCACAATATAACAAGTTATAGAGTGAAATTGAGTTTTGTAACCCTATTCTGCTACATGCAGGCAATATACAGGATTATTACAGAGCAGCTATGGTTGCTGTGTACCAGGAAGACCAGTTCAAAATAATACTCTTGCTCAGTGGCTGACTGGCTAACCCATTACAGCACATTTGATAAAATATTCATACGTAATCATGATGGCCTATTTACAGTAGCACCACACCTTCTTCATTCTAGCCGCTGTACAGTACAGTTAAGTGGATGGAGAACATTTGGGCCTCATCTACCACATTAAGCCACTCTGTTACCATCTGTTTGGAAATCTGTAGTTAGTTTAAGCTACATCAGATGCATAGTTACAGTACCAGTATGATGAATATGTATTGTGCTTCAGCATCTGCTTGACAACCAACAAGTGCAGAGCGCTAAAACTAAAAGTGAGAAGCTAAGATATTCAGTATTAACTTTTTTAAGTAATAGGTCCATGCTTACCTTAATGAAAGTTAAATAAATGACGTTAAGATTAACAATCATGTTATAAAACATTACAATATAGTCTAGACAGACAGACACACAGATCCCAACAGAAAAGTAAATGACAATGAAACACTTATGATTCTAGGATGTAAGTAGGTTCAGTAGGATAATATCCCCATCATTAGATTCACCTAGGATTGCAAACTGTCAGCTCACATCTGCTCATTCATTTGTCTGAGCAAAGTCCTCTCAGCTGTTACTGTTGTACTGCCACTGAGCACAGATTTGGGGCATGTGTGGGCATGGAGAAAATTATCTTCATTAATTGGAACACTGCTCCAATATGCTAATGACGTTGTTTTGATGCAAAAACGATTTTGATGGTCATCGCTGAAGATATTAAAACATGTCAACAATTATTAGTAACATAAGTGAGACCATTAGAGCTTTGTGGTGAACAATATGTGTAGTGAACAATCAGTAAGCAGCTAGCTGAGTAAGAGACTGAACCTGCTTGTCAAATTGCAAAGAGCTGAGAAGTAAAACTGCAGAGCTGCAGTGTAACACCTCTCCTGAGCTCCCGTTTATAAGCTGTGACACTTTCCACCAGCTTTTCATGGCTCCTTGGAGACCCTTATTTGCTATGCAAGTGTAGCAGAGCAGCAAGTTCAGCCTCCACTGATTCTGCATGATATGAAGTGAGGTGCCCTCCTTTTCTTTTGTACGAACAGGTGTTATTCAAACTAAAACTAGCTTGTCAGAACCTAAAATAAAATGACAATAAGGGTGTTGACAGTACTGGATAACAAATGGCTTTTTATAGACAAAACAAAGTTATTCAGACCATCCACAACAGAACAGAGAAACGCACACACTTTAATCTCTACCAAAGGGTCCACTTATGTTCCTCAAATATTTATTCCATCGCACAAATGTAAGAGTTTGTCCAAACAGCACCTTATAGCACATTAAAATCTAGCTCTATTCAGCTTTGAAGCTACAGTAAAGGATAAGAGCTTCTCACAGAGCCAGACTGCCATTCTTCTTCTAAATTTGCATGTCCTACTGAGACACGCTTGGCTTCAGATTCAAAAGGACAGAAAAAGAAACAAACACACACAAAAGCAAAGCTCATTCACCAAGCTTTCGTATTTGAATAATCCAAGGCTCTCTGTCTGTAATATTTTGCTATGCCAATGCAAGTAGGCCTCCATATTTAATGTATAGACATATTTAATGGCGGTTATGGTTGATATTGTGAATGAAGGGAGAGATTAAGACATGACCATTTTAGCAACATACTCTAGGAGTGCAGCATCTTGGCAGTTTATGTTCTAATTGAAAATATTGAGCCAAGAGGTATTTTTGCTGACTGATTCATTCCTAGGCTCTAATGCTCTTAAAAAGAGCTTGCCGAGTTGCATGTTGTTGCTATCACGGCCGTGATGCACTCGTGCTGATCCCTAAATAAGATTTCATCCCCTGCTTCATGGATTAGGGTGGTGAAAAGATTCAGCTGTAACATATTATCTTCTCCACATGTGAAAAAAAAAATGGAAAGGAAGCCATGGCTTTGAGACTGTGATATGTCTGTTACAGTCTTACACTGCTCTTCACAGTCTCTCAAATTTCAAGGTATGTTGTAACAAATGAAACCACCGGGGGGGGAAGAGTCAGGAGCAATGACACACAGGACTTACTTACCTCAGTCAAGTTTTGGGACTAAGCTTGCTGCCGTGGTCTCTGCTTCTTCATACTGTCAACTGGAGCTGACAGAACAAAACAGTGTAGTGGCACCTGATATCCCACCACACACTGTTCCCTAGCTCCTTCTAATAATAGTATGCAGTGGAGATTGCCACCTGACTGTATTCTGCTGTGTCATCTGCATTTTCTGCATTTTGAAGCAAAATGGGCTAACATATCAAATAACAAATCCATCTTCTTATTTCCTCATTGTTACCATACTTTCTTCCACCAATTTCTTACAAACCGTTGAGGTTATTTAGTAACTGCTCCTTTTGTATATACTGTATATATCATATCCATCTACCTCATGTACATAATACCTGCACAAAAATATTTATTCCAGCAGTCTTGTTTATGGTTGTTTGTACTGTACACTGTGGTTTGTTGAGCTTGTTGTCATGTTTGTTTATGCTTGTTCTGTGTATGTACATTGAGATTTATGTAAGAGCGGAGTCAAATTCCTCATATGTATACACATACCTGGACATTAAAAGTGATTCTGTTTGATTCAATGAAGACATACCAACACACAAAAGCCCCATTTAGACACGCACCTCTTTCTGTAATGTGATGACAATTTTACAAGTCTTTCTCATGTCTTAGTAAGTGTCCAAGGTCACTTTTACGTACTGTACAGCCATATTAAGTCTGCATTAGAATGCAGTCATATTAAACCTAGTGCAGAACATTGTCGCCCCTTCTGGCAGTGAGAGTAATTACATTGTTGACGCGTGCTCATGACATGCCTACAGGTGAGCTTGCCCCAGGCTCGTGTTCAGAAATAGTTACAATAATGTACATAGATTTCCATAGTTCCAATACAATAATACATTATTTAGGTAGAGTACATGTAATAGCTACATAGCCTACTCCAAATTTTAAATTTATTTTACAAATATCAACCTGCCCAAAAGTAGTAGCACGACATCATGTCTGCTTTCAGTCCCTTCTCTTCTCTCCTCTCAGCGCTCAGCTACACCACTGGTTTTTGTCCTTGCCGCTGATAGTTTTCTTTTTCCTATATCCTTTCTCTGAACATCATATCTTTTTCTTATTGTTAACTGGTTCTGCCCTTATACATTAATGGCTCTGACATTTTCCTAGTTTCTTTAGCCTACACTGTCGTTAAAGTTGTGTCATCTCCATTCAATTTCAATTTAAGTGGCTTAAGTTTAGCATATTAAGACAAACTATACATTCATAATAAACAAAATAAACAGACAATTCTCTATAATAAAAGTTCTCTCTTTCGGACCATTTTGGGGTTTTTTACAGCAAAGGCTGATCGTGGTGCTCTCTACATTGCTCTGCATCATTACCAATCATCTGATATTCTGATATATCAGCCGATTTTCATTTACTTCCTACTTCTTAAAGAACTTTTTTATTGATACAATAGTACTTTGAACAAAAGTACAGCTGATTGTGTTTTGTGGTTAATTTGTGGCATTCCAAACATGTGTGTTGCCAACTGGGGAGTTGCACTGTGTCTTCTGGTGGACAAACTATGCAATGACAACACTCATAAACACTGATAGCGTTGTATTTGCAATTAGCTCATATTGGTTGATAATACAGATACGCCAATTTATCAGTCAGGCTCTAAAGAAAACACAACAAAACACTTCACATGAGAGGCATATAGGAATTCAGTGTGCACTTTTGGACATGATAAAATAAGGAGCAGGATTCTTCAGAATAAAGAATGAAACTGATTAAGGGATTCACTGAGAATAGCGGTAACAAGCTTCCCATGTGCTCACAAGGGTCATTAATTCAATATCCAACAAAAAAGAAAGTTTTAAAATCTATCAGTGACAACACTCTGGGGGTGCCAAGCAGCTCACCTGTTAGAGCGTGAAGCATTAAGTCCTCACTGCAGCGGCCTGCGTTTGATTCAAAACCGGAGTCCTTTGCTGCATGTCACCCACTCACCCTCTATATTGCCTTTCCTGGCAGAAATATAGATAGATATCATACTTTTCAACTACCAATGATCTGAAGCAGAGACACTGTTCACTCTTGCACTCCAAATGCATGCTAACATCGCTTTTCTGTTATGTCTGAATGAAGCTGTAAGGAAAATTTACATAAAAGTCACCTATTCCTTAATGACCAAATTATTCTTACACATGAAGCCAGCAAATGTTACCATGTCTGAAAAGGTTTAAGCTTGAACACCAAGTAAGGCGTAGGACTGTGCTATCAATTCTCACACCTTCTTGGGCATTACATGTAGGTAATAGTGAGGTGGTTCATTAAGCTGAGCTAGTGGTGTAGCAGTAACGTTTCCTCAGCTGAGTGGTCCACATAGAGGGTTATGATGGCCTCCCACACTGCACAGCTGGAGGCAGGTGGTCAGACAAGGGAATTTTCAACAGTTCTGTGCTGTGTATTGCCTGACCTGTCATCTGAGCAGAAACAGGTGAATTCATTTTTTGCTGCACCTCTACACTTCCTCAAGTGTGCTAAACTGCAGTTATATGGATATTTCAGTGCTGCACAGTCACAGAGGTGAGGTCAGTAGTGTGACCAAAAGAATATGCAGTAGAATCATTGGTGGAATTAATGTAATGGGTACCAGCATTCAATTGCAGGAAGAAATTGACATTACAGTGTTTTATAGTCTTCACTTCAGCACACATCGTTTTTCTACACAGAAAGAGGGGCATGCAGTGGCAATCTGCAGAGTTAAGATTTCTACACTGATATAAGCTAAGACATTTACTCCAAAGAATGTGACCGGGATCTTTATTTCTAGCTCACTCGAGCCTCTGGACTACACTGCTTGCTCTTCAAATGAGCTTTTCACCTATAATTATCCAGCCCCTGACGTGGCACGGAGTTGAGACAATGTTGCACACACCCATTAACACAAAAATCCTGTTTGGAGAAAACAAATGCCTTCTGCTCCCCTTTTTGAAGTTCGTTTAACAATGTCCTCGAGCTACCATTTTCCAATGTGTGAGGAAGTGCCGGCAAACAAGACATCCATCAAATTGACAGACAAAACAAATTACAAGGCAAACAGAACCTTAATGTGTCACCACAGCTAATGGTGTCAAGGCTGGCTGGCAGTAGACCCAGACACTCGCATGCTGCTGCTGTCACACTCATATGGCCTTGCTCTTCAACTCACAAAACGCCCAACTGAAGAGGAGAGAGGCATGACTTCAGGATATTAACACCCTACGCACTATTAACAATGCATCAAACCTAGATTCATAAAAGTCCATTAAACCGTAGCGAGTCAGAACAAGAGGCTTCCATGCAGGTATGATGTATCTGTGCTGTGGCTTGTGCTCACAAGTGAGATTATTCTTTAAATGAATGATGCAGTCTCCCTAAAGCCAATAAAAGTGTAATTACATGCCTTGGGCCTTGGTGACAAAGCCTGTGCTGGTGACAGCTATCTGGAAATGAGGAAGAAAGGATTACCTTCACTTTTCATCTAGCTTTGGCATGATCATCTCTCCACAGGGGTCACCTTGGACGAAATGCCACAATTTTACCAGTCATTAAACTCTTAATCCAGTGTGCAGACTTCTATCTCATCTTTCAAAGCATCCATGGTCTTATATCGGTTCATACTGCCATTGCATCATAGCCAACCATTACGACACAAAGCAAAGGTGAGAAACCTCTGCTGTAACCGTTACGACACAGAAGAAACCATAGATTGAAGTTCACAGTGATTCAACATTTTCTCATTTCATACATTTTATAGGCTTAAGCAGAAAATTATCCTTGGCAGGTAAAGCAATATCCTGAGAATTACTTTGTTTTACGCTCATTGCTTTTAGGTTAATAAATCTACAAGTTATTTTGGTCTCTGCAGGAAATCGTGCTCCTGAACCTTTGCAGGGCATCAGCTGGAAGATTGCAGAGACCACTTGTTCATATTTGTCTTGGTGTATTTGCAAAGCAGAGCCACTGCATATTCAGAGATGGGAAGATTTCTCATGGCAGGCGAACTGAACATGATAAATTGGACAATAAACACTCTAATCCAGCGATACAAAAGTGAACAGAGGCATAATGCTGCACTAAACATGACTTTACAACGACAACCTACAAAGCAACACTGCCAGTCACAGGAGCGCGGCACTCACAAAGCATATCATGGTCCCACTCACATGCAGGTGCTTATTATACAATCACTTATTTTTATAATTGAAACTTATATGGCGTAACAGCTGAGAATGAAACCAAACCGTTTGATTTCTTACTGTGAAAAACATAATTAAGGACTTTCTTTCACGCAACCATTAGCCATTATTCATGTTCTCATTTATTTTCATACTGACAAGATACAACATTCCAAAACATATTCTGCTGAGTATTTTGAACGCTTTTTGTGTTATGAGAATGCAAGCAAACACTGTAATAAGCTAAAATAAGTGTGGGGCCTGATGTTTGCAAGGTTGCACGGTCACTGGAGTTAAACTCAAAAAGCAGATCCATCGCAAATCCATCCAGAATACATCTACAGTAGTGCAAATTCAAAATATAGAAAATAAAAACGAGAAGAAAAAGATAAATTTACACTGCCACAGGCTGATTTCATAGAAACAATCAGGCTACCTAAAAACTAAAGTAAAATGACAATTATCACCTCCTAACTTGGTTCAATGCCATCAGTAGCCTTCATTCATGCATTACTATTAAGTAGTGAAAAATCTCCTATGTTTATGAACTTTAAAGCGTGTCAAAACCCCACAATTCTCATTTCTATTAATTGTCACCACATAATACAACCCATGCCTTTCTCCCAGCCCAGTTGTACAATATGTTTTTTCTAGCTCATGTATGTCTTATGTAAAATCTTTCACACAATTTAAGAAACTTTAGATGTACAGTATGGTGGAAATAATCTTTGCATAAATTCTGTATAAGATTTAGTGTGTGTGTACAGTAAATACAATATAATTTTAAGTAAATTCTGTCACTTTGTAACTGTCTGGCCCGGTCAAATGCAAGAACTTTTTTAGTATTAATGATACTTAATTCCACAACATGAATGGATCTATTATATTCTCATTTAAAATAAACTGTATTAGATAATTCAATTTAGGGATCATATATAAACAAACTATTTCAAGTCTGAATATTGACCTCACAACGCACAGCCTTCAGCAAATTCTCCCTATTCTACGTTTATTTACAGAAAACTGTTTTGAATGTTTGAAACTCTGTGCATTAAATGTATCAAGTCTGACTTGTCTGAAGTCTGAAACAATAACTTACAACTTAGAGGCTTTCATGTTCATAGTTTCAAAACTGCTTTATGTGTCTGCTCTTTCAGCATGAGGGATGGACATACTTGAGAAAACTGATTATTGTGCTTCTGGAGTTCAGTGTTGGTGGTAACTAATAAATGCAGCTCGCTGATAATATGGTCATATTTAAACATGACCGATAACGCAGCTGTGATTTTAATCAATCAATCTTGGTAATGCGAACAGGAAGTTAATCCATTGTTATGCATTATTCGTCGGTAAATTAAGGTCTTTGGGGTTAATTAACTAGAGGGCTAAGGACAATGTTAATAATGCAGCACTAATATAGGGCAGGTAATAACACACTTGAGAATGTCCTTCTCAACTCCAGCTTTTAGTCCTTCAAGTAGAATAGCAGATATATCCTGACAGTTTCTTTACAATAACAGACATCAACACTGCTTCTAGTTGACCTACATTAGAGTGTACATTGTTGTGATGGCAAACCTTTCTTTGCATAAACAGTTATAGATCAGTTCTGTTCTGTTATAGAACAGAAACGACCTCCTCCGCGCTGAGATAAGCACAACAGCTACTGATGATTTCTTGAAATGTAATGAATGACAGCTCCCTCTGATTATCCGATTTAAGCTTGATCACCTAAAATACATTTCCCAACATCACTGACCAATTCATATTCTTATCATTGCCAAAAGGATGACAAGATAATTACTCATCTGTATGATTACTTTACTGATTACCATTTCAAAAGCAAGAGGGAAAGGCAATTGACCCTTCGCTAAGCCACACCCCGAATACACAGCTAGCCAATCACAGCGCAGTATAGGACTCACTAACTGAGGTCCGACACTTTCATGGATGCGCTCCATTGACTCTAATGCAAAAGGAGTCGTTTTCTAGCTTTTTTTGGCTGTATTTTTCTAAGATATGGTCAAACGCTGTTCCTGGGGCACTTGTAATAATTACAGTCGCTACCCAGAGAGGTTGAAAGAAGAAGTACGATTTATTCCCTTTCCAAAACCTGAAATAAATCCAGAAAAATGTCGGCTGTGGATTGTTCCTAATGTAATGTTTGTTAGCTAACGCTAGCTAACTTTCAACAGAATGTAACGTAATAAAGCCCTACTGTTTTTGCTTTTTAATGAATGTAATAATGAAGAGGCCTACCCAGCTTTACAGGAACAGCATTGATTGTTCATATCGTTGTCTTTTGTCTCAATAGTCGGGGGATGCGGTGGTTCACTTGTACCGTGTGATTGTTGAGCTTATATCTTTAATTTTTTTCTCGTCTGTTTCAGTCAGTTTGACAGCCTGAATACAACCTTCAAATGTAAAATGCAACTGCAAAACTGTCTGCTTCTTTCCGAGATTGCTTTTTCCAACAAATCTGACAATATTTCTCCGGGGAGTGCAGTAATAGACAGTGGCAGCGCCAACAGTTTGTCAGACTTAGCAACAGTAACTAAGTGGGGCGGGGCTTAGTGTAGGGTCAATTAAGCTATTCTAAATGTTTAAATTCCTAATGTGAAGTTCAGTTGCAACAAATACATTTTTGTCTTGATAATTTACTTTCTTTTTACATTCACCAAATTTTTTAGTCAACTAAATCCAACAACACGTGGGAAACAGGACGGAAGCTCCAGTCTCCAGTGTCAAAGTCACACACATTGAATACCTGACCATCAACCCTGACCTCCTTCCAATGATGCTAAACATGGACCATGCAAGTTAAAGGAGTTACAACTTTAATTTCACAAATGCCACAAGAACCAACTCAAAAGACATGTTTTTAAAAATAACTGAACATCTTTATGAGGGCAAGAGAAGGGATCTGGATAAGTCACATGCTAATGCAAAATGTAAAGAGGGCGTTTGTAGACACCTTAATCTGGCATTGAAAATCCCTTGCTTCATATAAATACTGCACTGACATATTTCCCACAAAGCCAGAGCCTCTTGCAGCATCTCCTGAGGTCCAAAATGACATTCAGCATCTGGTTGGACATACTTTCTACAGCACGGGTGAGAGGCAAAATGTAGCCTGCTTTTATTTCCATGGACCCACATCTGACCTAACAGACTCCCTACAGCTACTTTAAAGAATCATACTGGTTGCATTTCTGTCTTTCTGCTATCACTGGGGGTTATTCCTGTGTTTAACAAACTTTGTGTGCATATGTGCACACAGTGCAGCCTTTTGGGAATCATTTTCTTGGTCCTGGTCCCTATGCTATAGTCTTTTCATGTTGAGTATCCCCCAATACAGAATTATCTTTTTAAAAATACTGCAGCCCTGGGCCTACATTAACATTACTTAAGCAATGTGTATATGTTTGACAAGTAAATAGCTCTATATTTGTCTTGTAGTATTTTGTATAATATCCATAGAGCAATTATATCAGTGTGGATCTGATATAGTTGGAAGGTTTGGTCAGGTTTTAGACAACCCCAGCATGAACAAAATATTAAGTATAAGTTCAAATACAGTTTATGCCTACGTCTCACATGTCAACAAACTGTCTTGATAGCAGATCATGACTGGTTTAAGTTGCCATTTGAAGAGGAGTGGTTATGGCAACTTCCTGCATGTGGTGACATGTGCGTACCCTCTGATATGATACATGGACTCCTTGATCTGTATGGAAACCTCTAGTGCAGTTTATAGTGTACTGTGTACACAACTTCAATCTGTGCAAAAAATCTGAAAGAAATTTTAGTGTCAAAGTTAACTCCACCTTGAGAATATGTTGAAAAAACAATTATTAACTCAAGGCCCACTTAAAAAAAGAAATAGATTTGGTCACTGGTTAGCTGTCATAGGTACTATTCAAAGTTGAACATTCACAAGAAAATACAAACAGAAAATTGCATAACTATCTGACTGAAGCATAAGGCTGGTGCTTTAATTAATGGATTGGGACAGTTTGACACTGTCTCTTAAAAACATTCTGTTGAATGACAGGAATGCAGAATAACACCAGTATGTTTCAATGACTGTTGCCGTTTTTTTAATGTGCACCTACAGCACAGGTGGCATTATCTGCATCACAGCTCTGTGCTGGCACAGGAAGAGACCGTTGCTTGACACACAATATTGGACAAGACAGTAACATGGAACATTTAGAGAGGACGGAGAGGGTACCGTCGCACCAGGCTTGCCAGCTGTGATAATGATGTATAATTTAATTGAAGGCTGTGCTTCTATCCTCCATAGAACTCAAACTGCTCTTCTCTTGTCAATGCATTATTCAGGCTAATGGTGACCCTGAAATAGAAAAAAGCTTCTTATCTCTTTAAAGTTTTATAGCAGAGAGCAAAAAGAGGTACGGAGGTATATGGAAAGAAAGTGAGTTAGAGTGAAGCGGAGAGTCACAGATAAGGTAAAAAAGCTTACTGAGATACAGTTCCGTCACTGACATGCTTTGTGAAGGATTCCTGTTTCTGACCATGACAACGTCATCTTCCTGGCAACAGTAGAAAAATTCAATTGGGCAGGGACTCTAGTGTAACTCTGCTGCTGACATTTCCAAGGAAATACTAAAGATTTCCCAAAAAGCAATTGGTTTGGATGGCACGTTAAAGAACAAGCTGTAAAAACTCTCCTCTGCAGACTATCTCAGTCCTTTTGCTGCATTACAAATATTCAAATTCAAACAGCAAAACTTGCATTCCATGACGATCGTAGTGATCATCAGCATGACTAAAAACACCATCTCTGGTGAGTGACAGAGAGAGAAGCAAGAGTGAAAGATATGGAGCACAGTAAAGCAACCATGCATACACTATTACACTTGGACCATCTTCACATGGGATAAAGCGGATACTCCGTTACTTGGTTGTAGCCAATCAGGGAATGACGAAAGCGAAAGGGTCCAAGGCTGTAAAACACACCCACTTCTATCCATCACACTAAGTTGTCATACTTACAGTGTGAAATTTCCACTGTCATTGTAAAGTGTAATTTCCACTGCAATTAGATATCAGCTTCATTAGGGACCGTGTGACTGGAATGTGGCAATTAAGCTGTGCTGTATGGCAAGTGGGTTAGTAATGGCACTTTACCAATTTACTGAATCAGTTATTTCACTGCCTCAGCCTATAATTGCCAGCAATAACAAATCTTTCAATCAGATTAACTTTTTTTACCTTATGATAAATCCCTCATTTAAAAGATTTGGAGAGCTAGGTGTTAACATCTCATTAATATCTTGGACTGTATAATATCAAGATTATTTAACCTGACCTTTAACCTTTAACCAGTGTAAAATTGTCATTATGAATGTCAACTACCAAAGTAAACGAGTGTAACAAATGGCACAAATATTATTACCAATAATATAAAATATATATATATTAGACCATGTTGCAATAGGAATGATTTACATCTGAAGTCTTCGTAAGAATTGGAGAAACTGAGTTGAGAAATGATTTTATATTCTGTGACTCATCAAATGTCCTTAGAAGGAAGAACTTGTCTAATGATCCTTATGAACATTATCTTTACATTCAGTTGCCTTTAAGCTGTTTATCCCCACCAGTGTTGAGTTGCAATGAATATTACTAGGGCTGCATGATTTGGAGAAAAAGTCATATAGCAATTATTGTGGACAATATTGTAATTTGCGATTTTGTTATAATGGAACAAATGGTACTATGAGTCTACTTGCTCGATTATCACAGAAAATGCACAAAATACTGACATTTTGAAACATGTATTTCTCAACTTGAACAAAGTTAAACGATACACAATATTTATAACAATAACTTTGGTAACACAGATGTAAAACAGAACAAGAGGAGCTTGTTGCTCTCAGGAGGAGGTGGCTAGGAGTAGTACATTATTGGCACAATGGTATCCTGGCTCTGACAAAATCTACATCTGTCCACTGCAGATGCACTATCCACAACCTGAAGGAGGAGCTAGTGTAAATGAGCGTATTAGACTGAACAAAGTTATAAACACAACACTTTTGTTTTTGCCCACATTCATCATGAGTTCAACTCAAGGATCAAAGACTTTCTCTAAGTACACAAAAGGCCTATTTCTCTCAAATATTGTTCACAAATCTGTGTTATTGAGCACTTTGCTGAGATAATCCATCCACCTCACAGGTGTGGCATATCAAGTGCCACACCTGTGAGGTGGATGGATTATCTCGGCAGATATGTTTGAGTTCAGCTCAAGATGAATGGGGGCAAGAATAAAAGTGTTGCGTTTATAATTTTGTTCAGTGTAGTATAATATTATAACATTAAATAAAGTGTATAATTAATGTTCAGTTAATAGTATACGGTTAGTATAACATTAATATATTATTAACTATTTTCATTATAATTTCATATAATAGAATACTATTTTACCACAAGTTGAATATTTAAATCCACTTACAGCTGCACGTGGATTTAATATATCAGAAATATTTCATTTCTGTGGGTTCTTTTTATTCATTAAATCCTTGCGCAAGCAAAATGATATATATTGATCTCTAATTTGTTAATACTAACGTTACGTACTAACTTGTCAATAATCATATACTTCAACATTTGAAAGTTTGTAGCACGTCAACCTTTTTCTAATGTTGGCTCCATCCAGGCTGTGATTTGTTGGTTGACAAAAAGTGACGCTGACATTGGCTTTATGAAAAGTTGAAAAACAAAAGGCACTGGTGAAGCTAATGTTAAATGGCCAGCGAGCCAAACGCAAACATTCTTTATCTTCTCCCTGTTTTCTTCTGTCTTACTGCTTCAGCTGCTGACGACACGTCTTTCAGTTTCTGTCACAGAGCGACAGAGCACTGTCAATTCTCTCGGTGTGAGCGAGTGTGACCATGTTTTGAATGATTAGTGGTGCGGCGGGGAGGGGGGTTACGGTAGGATGTTGTTTTTAATGTTACTTGCTCACTGCAAGATTTATGAACAAATGATATAGGTTAGGCTACCTTGTGACTGCAAGTAGCTACCATGGCGACCTGTCAATAAAGGTAGAGTGATCTACTGCACTGTAAATTTAACCACCACCATTGAAAAAACTTCTTAGGATTCCGCTGTTAATTTTTTCCTGTAAGTACATTTTTTTAGCCTGTTTTTCGCTAGCCAAAATAAGCATTTCAGTGAAAATCACAGTTAACATGAATAACGGATGCACCCAGCGAACCAATCTAGATAGCTCCATGGTATCACTTTGGCCTGAATGGGCTTCCATTAATACTGTCATAAATGCATTCCCTTCAGTTCACCACACATGGCATGGGTATTCGAGCACAGCTATATTTTTACATTACATAAAGGACTGACTGAATCATGTGTCCGATACGTAAACTGTGCCTATCACTTGTACATAAATCTTTTTCTTATATACGTTTTTACAAACCTGAGAATGGTGTCTTTTGTCATGCTTCACCAAGCTGAAAACTGATGCCGTTCGGCTTGAGTACCGATAAGGTAGCCACACCCTAAAGCATACTGATTAGAAGGGACTTGAAATTGACGATTGAGTTCATAAACTCGTTAGGAAAGGGTTTACTGAGGTGGTTAATGAAAGTGTTTTTTAACTACCACCTTTACTGGCCTGGTGTGGGAACACGTTTTGACAAATAAACGCAGGTCTCCATTAAACACCTGGTCTGATTTTTAAAGAAGTTCTTTGGATGTATAAAACCTCTTAAAACCCGGCAGATTGCCTGCTTTAGCTACTTCTAAGCTGCTTAGATCGTTAATACAAATATTAATGTTTAAACGTATGATCAATATGTCAATATGAACATGCTACACATTGTTAGATCGGTTAGATTCTCTACAATTCAATCATTAATTTCATTCAACGCAAACAAGCCCCAAATTCTAATTCGTATAGATTTACCAGTGTAACCGGCATGGTCCAAGATGAAAAGAAAAGTGCCGACTCCCGTTACCTTTGAAGCGCTCGTTAAGTCTGAATGTGTCCATTCCTTGATTATTATTCCATTACTCTGCAAGGGTCCACGATAAAAAGAATCAAAACAGCTTTTCATAAAAATTAATCCAAGTTGTGAATCCTGTAATGTGAAGTCCATTGCTCTCTTGTCTGCTAACTTCTGCCATACTTTTCTCATCTGCAGCGTGTTGTTGTTTTCCTTACATTGCTGCCTACAAAATAAAAGCACATAAACCGTCTGTCGGAGCTAGATCAAATGAATGATGTGTATTTGATATTATTGGATAATTTTTATACAACATTCAGTTTCAAGTTCATTGGAATTCAGTTTCAAACTAATAAATTAAATTTAAATTATAATACTCAGATTCAGACAGTTTTTCCATACAATTATTCAAGTTAAACAATACAAAATCAAATTATGCTATTCAAATCCAGTTTTTTAATGTAATTATTCAAACTGATCAATTCAAATTCAGTTTCTACTGACACAAAATTCAGTCCATAAAAATCTGCCACAATGACTATTTTCAATGTAGCATACTCACATCTAGTTTATCCGTTTACCATTTATCTAAAGCTAGGAGAATTTTTCAACCACAATCTAAGATACAGTGACCCAGAGGAAACACTGCTGTTGAATGCAGCTAATACTACATGACTGTTTACAACGAGGACCTGCAACTTTGAGATTTCACACTAACGTTTCACATTTGGAAGAGGAGCTAGATAACTTTGTTCGGCAGGAAGCAGTGTTAGATACTTGTACAGCTCACATTTGTCCCCTTTAGTTTAATCATTTCTGACACACTGACAGTAACTACAGACAAACGGCTTGCAGATATATTTAGAATATGTTAAACACTATAGTTTAACCGCTCATTAACATTAGCGCTCTTCCAATGACAAACATGGCATTAGCTAGCTTTGTGGCAAATCTAATTTAGCAATGTGCAGGGATAGCTGCTGTAAAGGATGTTAGAAAATATTTAGAAGTGATAAACTAGGGAGAAATTATAGGACCGTTCATTAAACTCTTTCAGAAATAAATTTACAAGTCTGTCAACAGCGTAGCCTCAATATAGAGCTCAATATAATATATTGAATATATAACCAGTTACACAGTATATTAGCAGTAAAATAGTCAAGCAGAAACACAAAGCCAAACAACACGTACAAAAATACTGCAGGTCAGACCAACTAATAGGTGTATAGACTTTTCAATTTTAACATGTCACAGGTGTACAATTAAATAAATGATGGCTAAATTCTGGTATTGTACGTGATGGCCCACTGTCACACTGCCGTGGCTTACTGGGACACTTGAATAGAACAGAGCCAAAGCTGGTGTTATTAAATTAACAGCTGTGCTTTTTGTACTACGACAAGTGAAAATGCCTGCCGCAAAATAGATATTTAGCCCCAGTTCTCCATTATGACTGGACGAGTCACAAAACAACACCAAAACTAAACTGTTGCCTAATCAACACATCTTAGACTGGATACCAGCCACATTTTAGCACCATACGTTAATATGGTGGAAGAATACATGTTTGTTTGTTTTTTTCAAAAAAATTAACAATGTTAATGTTATGATAATTATGTCTCCAGAATTCTGAACATATGAATGCTCGAGTCTATTTTACGTAGCCGTATATTGCACATTGTGATTTTTTAAAATACCTTCGGACAAAGATGCTAAAACACAACAATAATTTTCTTAGCATTGGATTTGATTTAATAACAGCCCTCTGTCGCACTAATTTGGGTAGCAACAACATTTACCTAATCTTGACTCAATCCTGATACCACTGCATTTGTAATTTCGCCCACACTTTTCAGTTTGTACACATTACATTTACTTCTAACAAGGAGTGGGCGTATAAAATGAAGGCAAGTACATTTGAGAGAATTATTCCTCTCAACATGCAGTGGCACAAAGCTTAATGATCTAATTGGATTGAATGAGGAACAGCAGATTTATTTTATGCCTTTCTAGCCTTTTTCATCATGAATGAGTAATAATGAGGGAGCAGGGAGTCTGCGTCATTATAGATGTACTTGCTGGCCTTCTTGTAAACATTTTGTTTATAACATCAAGTGTTTGACAGAACTGAATATCCAGTCTACATTTTTACATTAGCATACATGGCATGCTGAAAACACATCTCACATCATTAGGTCAACAAAACGTCACAAACAGATAGTGAGTGATTTCCCCCTTGCTCTATGACAGCCTTCACTGTGTTCCCTGCCCCAAGACAAAAGTCAAAACATATTAATTGAAATTAATGACAGTGATTACATTTTTCTGTCAGGCTGTTGCCTAATTTTTCCCCCATTAGTTTGAATAAAATTTCTATCCCCACTGCCAGTTCTGCCTTCCTGCTAGGGCCAGGGCATGAGTGGCGCATTTTCGGGTTGGGGAAGATATCTATTAATAGTAATTCTACATAAAGAGAAGACAGGTTCATAAAACAATGACCTTAAGTCTAAGAGCACTATGCAAACCATGTTGTGATACTAAACCTCCCAGATTAATCATACAATGCCATCCTGTAAGCACAATTATTTTCTACCAGCTTACAGAAAATAAAGAAAAGGAAGGTAAAGGTTGGAGATACCAGCTATGACTATGAAGCTTAAAAGAATAGTTTATTTAAAACTCTTATTCAGAGTAGATCAAAATGCAGCAACATTGCTAAAGAAGTCTAAATGAGCAACAAGCATGAGCAGGCAACAGGACAACAGTCATTTTATCTACCATTTTATTAGATAGTAAACCTGGTGAACTCATTGCACAGGAAAACAGTGTGCACAAACAGCTATGGCAATTAAAGTAGGTCAAAAGTAAACCAGAAGTTGTTCTATAAACTATTATGGATATTTACAACAGACAGTTTGGCTAACTCTCCTTTGTTGTTTTCCATGGTCTGAGGAGCCCTGAATAGCGCTTACTAATTGCACAGTTATGGCGTATGTGTAAACACAGTGATGAAGTAAGCAATCTGTGCTGTTGATCTGTAGTAAGCTACACGATTCCTGTGCGAGTAGGAAGTGGTAATATTAATTTCTGCTCTCCTCTCGTGGTCTATAAATCTGATACTCTCACCCAGATGGTCAGATACACAGCTGCGGGAGATAGAGGAGTGTGAGTGGTATTTCTGTAATAGGTGTTGGTCACTTCTTTTTACCATTACTCTTTCACTGACTGCCTCAGCAGGCCCGTTTAGTAAATCAGTTGTTGAGAACATTACGAAAAATGACCCTGTTCCTAAACCTAGGCTAGTCCACATATCGTTTGTCTTCAGAGCACTGTGGGAACATAGCCAGGCTTCTCTCCACCTGGTACTGTTGTCACATTACCATTTATTGTAGTTTGGTGAGGTCCTAATACATCCAATTGGATTTCCTCACTATTGCCTTGCTCACTTCAATCTCTGCTGCCCTGATTTGTGCACCTGTGTAATATTAGTAATGGAGGCTCTCTCTGCAGAGTGGTATGAGAATATAAAGGAACATTAATTTTCTGGGCAATGTCAGACATCATGCAGAGGAAGTGAAGTTGGTTGTTTCTGGATCACAAGACCATCAAAAGTAGTGCTCCACTCTCTAGAGATTGGATAACAATAAATAAAATTCTGTTGCAACCTTCCCCATACCACAGCTGGTCCACCTGGTGTTAATCCACTGACTACCCACAGTCAGCATACACCAGGCTGTGCAAGGATGGCTGAAAGTCAAAGTGAAAAACAGTTTGGTCACACCATAAATATACAAGGAACTTTACAAGACAATCCTACAAAATGTTGGTTATTTTCCATTTGTTCGGTCTTACATTGTCCCATGGTTTGACACCATAGCATTTAAGTGGTCATTTTGGGAATACACCTTTACAGTATGTAATTCTTTTCTGTATCTTATTGAATCTCTAAGTTCTAAGTGAACGTTTGTATGTCGTGATGCAAATTGTGTTTTTCTAAGATCAGAAATATAAACAAATATAAAATATAATTGCTGAATTCTTTCATTTCATTTAATGCAACTAAACTTCAGAAAACTGCTGAAAATCTACATTTCACAATCTCAAAGAAAAATTACATAAAATGTTTTCATTAAATACGGTCATCCTAGAGCATGGTTAGCTCACTTGATAGAGTGCCGGCCCCAAGTACAAGGCTGAGTCCTTACTGCAGCGGCCCAGGTTTGAGTTCAGCCTGCAGCCCCTTTCTCCCTTCCTGTTTCTTATCACTATCCTGTCACTGAAAAATAAAGACAGAAATGCTCCAAACAATACCTTGAAAAAAAAAAGAAATAAAAACAAAAAAAAAGCAGTCATGCTATCGATGCATACGCTTATATTTGCACAACTGCATTATTAAGGTAACTGGTTCTCTACAGCCACCACTGAAGTAATGCTCAACCTAAAATCTTGTGCATATCCAACACAGTTACAGTATGTGTAAAAGTGTATAGTTGCAAGGCCTCGAGGACGGTAACAACACATCACAGGAATCAATTTATTTAGATTGCAGAGGTGGTTTGATAACACCTTAAGTACATTTTCATATGCATAATGTCAATTATTGAACTACTAGTCACTACAGTCGTGTTTTTAGTGGTCTTTAACTACAATTACTGTAGATGTATAACAAAGCTCAGCCATGTAGACTAATTTCTAATGAGTGAATAAGATGGTTTACATCTATGCATTCTGCATGCATACTGCCAGTGTGTTCTAGCTATATAAATAGTAACAGTAGGGAAAATATTGATAATTTAAACACTGTGTAGATGTAAATCGTATAAGCATGAAAATCATGATGTTAAATGTGATAATGAATGGCAATTTAAAGTCAATGAAAATTACTGCTGGTGAGAGAAATCCAATGACACTGCTGGCACACAAATAAAATGTTAAATAGCTATTCCCACCCAATATATTTCATAGCTAATGACAGGGCATACAACAGGGCCCAGCAAAGATCTCCTAATTATGGAAAATATTAATCTTAGTCCTAAAACATGTCACAAAACTATAATTGAACAAGTAAGGTTACAATTCAGAGTAAGGCTGTGGAATGAATTGTTCAACTGTGCACAGATAGGGAGTCTATGGCCTAATTACACCAAGGGAGGTTACTGCCCTCCATTTCACCAGAGGCCAGTGATAGCTGCGATTTCATACTTTATCTGCTTTTACGCTCGGTTTAGATATTGCTGATTCATATTTGCACCAAACACATTAGAATCCAACCTTGAACACATTTTTTCCCATCATAAGTGAATCAAAAATTGGGCGGAAAATTAATGTTGTTTTTGAAAAGCTCTGGCAGAATGAAACATGTCTCCCTCGTTCTGTCTGCAAATTTTCCATCTATCATAGGTTGTTGTCACATTGACAGCAAACATCTGGAAAATGAAATGATTGTGAATTTGTATGACCTATTTCATATGTACTGTTGCAATTTATGCACATGAATCGATTAAAGTGAGTGAAGCACTGGACATCTAAAGAGAAAATCTTTCATTATCCAATTTTTGAGTGGGCGCGATATCAATGTGAGAACATGGTTTTAAAAAGATGCATTTGATGAAATGTAAAGTAAAGAATGGGTGAGGCAGAACAAGAGCAATAGCAAAGTGGCAAGGAATCATTAAATAGATCACGGTGGTGACAGTGCCTCTTTGAAGACACACACATCCCACTGAGCGTGAGCCTCGAGTGCTAACAATGCCGATAGGCTGCAGGGAGCATTTCTCAGCCTTCTCACTGAGCACTAGCACTAAGATTAGAGGTTCCTTTAATCCGACAAAGGGGATTAAATGCTACAAGAGAGACGAGAGGACCGCTCCCACGGAGGGGCTGAGATGAATTATTAACACCTCTCCTCAAGACTAGTGATCTAAGTCTTTAAACCAAATATCACGGTTCTGAAACACTGGTGGCATGTCGTGCCAGCCAAACATTCCAGGGTGCACAGATAAATGTGATCTCTCTCAACACACTCCGCCACACAGAGAGGGCAAGGTGTGTGTAGAAAGTCTAGGGCTTTCAAAATAAAGCCCTAAACACTAAACGATAGCAGTAGAAGAAGTGTACTGAACACCCTAAAAAAGTATGAAAATGTTAATTAAAGTTTTCATTGTTTGACAGCTATACATTGGCTAGCACTAAAAAGTTAGACAAAACCATTCAGCGGACATGCTCAATAAAAACAGGTCAATTTCCTTTGAACATATTTTAGTTGCCACAGTGATTCATAACTGTAAAGACAAATATATACCAAAGGAAGAACATTATGTGCCAAGTCCAGTCCAGACAAGTCCAGACTTTTAATGCATCATGCTCTGGTACAAAACATCCAAATCCAAAAGTGTTTCAAGGCAAGGTCAGTCTGTGATGAGAATGTGACCTGAAAATGGCCATTAAATCTTCAACTCATTTAAATAAATAAATATACTGATACAGTGCAGCTCAACATCTTAAACCCAAACAGATGAATAAACATTACAAACATAAATCACAGAGTAGTTGCCAATCATCACTTACCCCCCTTGTTCCATCTGCCTTTAGTCCTTGCCTGATAGGTGAGTTCGGGACAGCCAGACAGCACCAAGAGAAAAAAAACAAGTTCAAACACAGAAAGAAATCCAGACTTTGCCCTGGAAAACATGTCCAAGAGTTTCTGGCAGTCAAGTCACTTTCACATGGCTGTGTTTCCTCCTAGAGCAGCGCGGCTGTGGCGCATGGTAACCCACGCGTGGGCTGTCATCATCAGTCACGCTGGTGTCAGCAGTGGGTCTCTAGTCCTACCATGCTTCTCTGTGATGCCCCGGCTGGGTGCTGGTCTTCACTGATGCTGGAGCTCCGAGTGAAGCCACATCTCTCCCCTTCTGTAAGCTCTGCCTCACCAGAGCGCACGGGAACCAAGCGGGAACACACAGCTTGCCACGCGACGGCACAGCTCAGCTTCGCTCGGCACAGTGCATAGGAACTCGCTTTCACTCAAGCTCTCACACACAACCTCACACACACTCCCTCTCTCTCTGTCTCTCTCACGCTCACTGCTGCCACCGCGGTTGATGTCGATGCTGCTGCTGGAGCTGCTGCTGAATTATTTCCTGCCTTCCTCATTCTCTGGGTTTCAGAGGGAATTCATTCCTCTGTGCTTTTGCTTGCAGCTTCACATCGTGGAGGAGACGAAAGGTGGTAACACAATCCACCTTCTGCCCTCTAGAAAGAATTCTTCAGGGGTGTGTTGGACTGAGGCTGTCTGGTAGTGTAAACCAACAAACAGGCAAGTAAGAATAACAGGTAGCAAAGGGGGCAGAGGAAAGACAAGGTGTAGAGATGCTCTTCATCAGTAACACATGTGCATGGAGACTGCATCACCCTTGCCTAAGTATGGGGCTAGACTAGGGGCAATTGGAGGAGAGAAAGAGAAAAGAGAGAGAAGGAGAGAAAGAGAAAAGAGAGCAGGAAAAAGAGAG
>NC_060166.1:29530686-29601598 GCF_021292245.1 Micropterus dolomieu
ACACATCCCACTGAGCGTGAGCCTCGAGTGCTAACAATGCCGATAGGCTGCAGGGAGCATTTCTCAGCCTTCTCACTGAGCACTAGCACTAAGATTAGAGGTTCCTTTAATCCGACAAAGGGGATTAAATGCTACAAGAGAGACGAGAGGACCGCTCCCACGGAGGGGCTGAGATGAATTATTAACACCTCTCCTCAAGACTAGTGATCTAAGTCTTTAAACCAAATATCACGGTTCTGAAACACTGGTGGCATGTCGTGCCAGCCAAACATTCCAGGGTGCACAGATAAATGTGATCTCTCTCAACACACTCCGCCACACAGAGAGGGCAAGGTGTGTGTAGAAAGTCTAGGGCTTTCAAAATAAAGCCCTAAACACTAAACGATAGCAGTAGAAGAAGTGTACTGAACACCCTAAAAAAGTATGAAAATGTTAATTAAAGTTTTCATTGTTTGACAGCTATACATTGGCTAGCACTAAAAAGTTAGACAAAACCATTCAGCGGACATGCTCAATAAAAACAGGTCAATTTCCTTTGAACATATTTTAGTTGCCACAGTGATTCATAACTGTAAAGACAAATATATACCAAAGGAAGAACATTATGTGCCAAGTCCAGTCCAGACAAGTCCAGACTTTTAATGCATCATGCTCTGGTACAAAACATCCAAATCCAAAAGTGTTTCAAGGCAAGGTCAGTCTGTGATGAGAATGTGACCTGAAAATGGCCATTAAATCTTCAACTCATTTAAATAAATAAATATACTGATACAGTGCAGCTCAACATCTTAAACCCAAACAGATGAATAAACATTACAAACATAAATCACAGAGTAGTTGCCAATCATCACTTACCCCCCTTGTTCCATCTGCCTTTAGTCCTTGCCTGATAGGTGAGTTCGGGACAGCCAGACAGCACCAAGAGAAAAAAAACAAGTTCAAACACAGAAAGAAATCCAGACTTTGCCCTGGAAAACATGTCCAAGAGTTTCTGGCAGTCAAGTCACTTTCACATGGCTGTGTTTCCTCCTAGAGCAGCGCGGCTGTGGCGCATGGTAACCCACGCGTGGGCTGTCATCATCAGTCACGCTGGTGTCAGCAGTGGGTCTCTAGTCCTACCATGCTTCTCTGTGATGCCCCGGCTGGGTGCTGGTCTTCACTGATGCTGGAGCTCCGAGTGAAGCCACATCTCTCCCCTTCTGTAAGCTCTGCCTCACCAGAGCGCACGGGAACCAAGCGGGAACACACAGCTTGCCACGCGACGGCACAGCTCAGCTTCGCTCGGCACAGTGCATAGGAACTCGCTTTCACTCAAGCTCTCACACACAACCTCACACACACTCCCTCTCTCTCTGTCTCTCTCACGCTCACTGCTGCCACCGCGGTTGATGTCGATGCTGCTGCTGGAGCTGCTGCTGAATTATTTCCTGCCTTCCTCATTCTCTGGGTTTCAGAGGGAATTCATTCCTCTGTGCTTTTGCTTGCAGCTTCACATCGTGGAGGAGACGAAAGGTGGTAACACAATCCACCTTCTGCCCTCTAGAAAGAATTCTTCAGGGGTGTGTTGGACTGAGGCTGTCTGGTAGTGTAAACCAACAAACAGGCAAGTAAGAATAACAGGTAGCAAAGGGGGCAGAGGAAAGACAAGGTGTAGAGATGCTCTTCATCAGTAACACATGTGCATGGAGACTGCATCACCCTTGCCTAAGTATGGGGCTAGACTAGGGGCAATTGGAGGAGAGAAAGAGAAAAGAGAGAGAAGGAGAGAAAGAGAAAAGAGAGCAGGAAAAAGAGAGTTCAGAGGGAGACAGATCAGAAAGGAGCACTCTGGTGGGGAAATTGTAGGGTTCTCACCAATTGACCCATCCCCCTCTGCTGTGACAGCTCATGGCAAAAGTGTACTAAATATTCCTGGACCAGTGCCAACATAGTCTAACAAAATCGGAGAAATGTGTTTATTTGGAACATGTATTTGAAACTTCCACATTTTAAAAATAACATCAGAGCATCTTAATCGGAATATTTATTTATATTGTAGGTTATCTGAGTAAGAATAGTGTACAATGTGATTTGATTGTTGCATTTTGAACTCAAACCAAAGGAAAATGTGTTAAAGGTCATGTTTGTGAACTATACAGCCTCTGCAATTAGAACTGCAGTACAAGCCAAACTTACTGTTACGGACAGTTTAAATGGTGATGAAAATATGCTTATCCACAAGCCCTGCAACAATGGTGGTATTTATTATCAATTAATCTGCCAATTAAAAGTCTTCAAAAGTGAAAAAAAAAGCATTTCCCATAGCCCAAGGTGACATCTTCAAATTCCTTGTTTTCTGGCCAACAGTCCAAAACTCAAAAACATTAAATTTAGAATGATATAAAACAGATTAAAGCAGCAGATATTCACATTTAAGGTGCTGGCATAAGAGAATCTTTGGCATTTTTGGCCCAAAAATGACTAACAATTAAGCAGTTGTCAGAATAGGTAATGATTCGGCTAATCGACTAATGGATCAATCAACTAATCACATATCCAATCAAACGTATACGATTTTTATCACTGAAACAAACCTCTGTAGCTTGTCTTATAACACAAGCTCCTCACAGTCACTCCTCCAAGTAAACACCTGTGGCAGAGCTGGGCCACCACAAGAAAATGTTTGTTAAAAACTGTGTAACTTCTCCATTACACCAGAGCTGCGATAAACATGTTAAATTAAAACCACACATATTCCAAATGAAAACTAGACACAGCTGTGATTTTCTAAGACTCTGTTTTTTGTAAGGCCCACTCTTTATCAAGATACCAGCCATATTTCTCTGACAAAAATCCAAGGTCGTTATACTCCCAAGTTCATAAAACAGGTACTTCACACGCAGGGAGTATGAACAGGCTGTCCTGTGCACACACTATGGCTTTAATGTCCTAATTACAGCTTCTGAGGAAACCCATGATCAAGTCCATGATTTTTTATACACAGTGCAAATTAATATCTGGAATCCACACATAATCTTCTCTCGTTTCCTACCTGCATCCCCCTTTTCCTTCACGCTATCTCGCTTTCCCTTCATAACAACCTGCAACGACACCAGGAACTATAATTAAGCTTTCTGCACATGAGGAAAGAGATGTGTATTTTCTCTAAGACACCAGCAGGAGCATCTGTTGGCAATACACATTTCCGATGACAGATAAACAAGCACAATGTTTGCTTCTCTCTGGGCTATTACACCATGGGTAAAGTACATCATTCTAAAGTATGACAGTCCCATGTTAACTGTAATACAATTACAAAGCAAATCTGCACCAAACAAGGTATATTTAAACCTAATGCTACAGTACATCATGCTGCATGTCTGCACCTCTAAGTAGGAGTTTTTCATTAATAGCCTTGAGCTTTGTGTGCTAAACAGTAATACTCAAAGATTATTCTTTCTTGCATATAAAGAGCCTGGTGTGGTACCTTGGGCTCCAAATTCAAATGAAGCTGCTAAGGCTAAGCACTAGGGCTGCAACTAATGACTATTTTCGTAGTCAACTAATTTGTTAATTATTTATTTGATTAGTCGACTAGTCATGATTATTTTTGTCACCCTAACCCTAATTAAACCATTTAACTAAATATCTTTCAAGTGAATTACTGATCTGCAACACACAGCCTAACTAGCAAACGTTACCATTAAGTGAACAAGGTTTACTATTCAGAATGAACACCAGTATCAACGCCAGGGGGAATCCAGGGAAGAAAACAAGACAGCATAGGCTACTCCTATAATTCACTGATTTACACAAACTTTAAAACTTTAACTGTTTAACAAAGATTTTTGCTTTGGAACTATATAAAATAAAGGCAAATTAAAAGCGAGTACTAAAACCACAACTGTACACTAACAAAGTAATGTCTATTTAAAACAATATAAAGCAACAGTCCCCTTTCAAAAGTGATTATAGGTTTTAGGCAATAACTCAGTGGAGATTGTTCTGTAGGCTACATCACAAGACAGATGTTCCTTGATGTACTTTAAATCATTACTCATTACTTATAACTTTTTTAAAGCTGGGTCTCCGACATTGCAATCGTTGTGTTGGGATTTGTGCTGCGGTGTTTATGAGAGAGACGAGCAAGAGGATGTGCTGTGCGAATGCACTATGGCGCTGATCTGAAATCAAATAAGATTTTAAATAGGCCTACTTCTTATACTAAAATCAGTATGTGGCGGGCCGCCACAAATAAATGAACGAATAGGAAACACTGCCTTTCCTCTGTTGTTGCTGCTGCTGCAGTGGTCTGTGTAACTGGGACCAGAGGGCTCTGTGGGTGTGACTGGCACCGGCCTGCTGGCACCGCTAACCTCGTGGGCACTTGTGGAGCTTCTCAACCTCGAAAACGTTTGAGCACATTTTCGATTCGCCATCTACCTAGTTATTTTTATAGACTAAATTGCAAATAAAACTTTTAAACACAAAAGCCGTTCTGCTGTTGGCCTCTTTCTCCAGTTCTCTCCGCTTCTCGCATGAATGCTTCTTCTTCGTGAGTAGTCTCACAGTCAAGCAGTCATGGCAGACAGTGGAAGCAATACTGCCCCCAGCACTTCCTGTAGTGCATTGCAGTTAGAAATAAACAGCCAGAAATGTTCCTAATATGAACATTGCTATCGCTTCCTTAAACGGCAATGATGCGTCAACAATGAAATTTCACGTCGACTAATTCTCATTGTCAACGTCGTTGATTACGTCGACTAATCATTGCAGCCCTACTAAGCACCGAATAGCTTAGATGCAAGAGGTTAGTGGAGGTATACATGGAGTATGTAGTACAGCTTGTGCAGTAAGTGGTCTACAGACACAGCTGTGCTCCTTCATAAGTCAGTGGTGTAGAGCCTAATAACAATTGCTGCTATAATGGCAGTAGTATTTTTGCAACTACTGCACAGTATTCATTTATACCTCAAAAGGTTAGGGTTACCAAACCAAAGATAATCTAAAAGCTAGTGTGCATCAGACTCCCTTTAATAAGTAGCTAATTGACAACCCCAAATTTGTAGCGGATATATTAATTATTTGGGAAAAGTTCTTAATACTAAGTTCAGAAACAGAAAAAGAGCACAGATGTTACAAAAACAAACTCTGTGTGTGTCTCATCAGTGCATAAAAGGGACAGACTTTGATGTCTCTGCCTCTTGTGTAAAATTAGTTCACACAGACATAAATCTGGTGAAGTGCAGCTGGAATTAGCATCCAGTGTCTTTGTCTAAGATCCCTTAGAGCCCATTACACTAACCATTCAAAGTTGTCTTTGCTTCAAAATTCTTTCTGCCTCTTTAACACACTAATAAAAAATAGAAGAGGGAAGTAGAAGCAATAATATGGATAAGATGGCAACCTGTGCAGTGTGTGATAGTCAAGACAGATGTACCTAGGTATTGTTGAGAAGGGTATTGTCACCAGAACAGTCGCTACTACTGTGAAAGGAGTAAAGCGGAGTACAGTGGAGTAAAGTGGAGTACATATGGGAAAGAATACATCCATACTGGTAAGTCTGAAAGCTTATCACCCCCAGACAAGGGCCCCCTGGATAAATGTGGTCAAGCAGGAGAGGAGCCCAGCTTCAGCAGTGATGGGGTGCAGGACAGCGATAAGGATGAAGCTCTACTGGGCGAAATGGGGGAGCGAGGCAAGGGGCCCTGGGCTGAGAAACTCAGCCAACAGCAACGCTCATTCCAGCTCTCACTGGCTAAACCTCTTAAAAAATTTACACATAGGCATTCACCAAACTCAGCAAATATAGGTTATAGCATGCTTGTATTTGTGTGTCTTAAGTGCAACCGTGCATGTGTGCGATAGAAGACACACACACGCACATTTGCACTTCTTACAAGTGAACCTAGAAATGGAGAGTGGGTGAATGCAGAGTAGAAAGAGCTAAAGAGCACACACGGAGAGGAAGAAAATGTCTTCTTGATGTTTTTCTGACGCCAGCCTCTTGAAAACACACCATGAAATTTGCTTTTTCACAGGAAGTGACAGAGCGAGCACCATGAATTGATCCCTTGATGGAGATCTGGCTCTTTGTGTAGTCGTTTTCTCCTCTGCGCATCTGCCTGCCCAGATACTGGATAATCTACTCGCTCCCGGCATTCCTAATCCAACCATCCATCCCCATTCACTCCGCCCATGTGTGTCCCAGCACAGGACAAGGGTGTAGTTTGGAAGTCTATAATGGAATAGATGTGGTTGTTTGTCTCTCTTCAAATGATTGTTGTGCAGCAGCGAAATGATTATTTCTCCTGCATTGCTAATCCCTGGGTAATGATTAACGTTCTAATTATAATTTTCCAGAATCAGAGCCCAGAAACTTTCAACCAAAAAAAAATCTGTGGTGGAACCTTTGTTTTATTAGCAGCTGAATGCTTTTCACTAAATATTTTAGTCACCAATATTGTTAAAGCAAATTTATCAAAGACAGGATACCCTGTTTTAATTTTAATTTTCACTAAAAATTAAGAGATTATGGTCAACAAAGCTACATACTTGAAAAGAGCTCTACTCCCAGTATAGCCCCATGTAACCAAATTTTAAATATCATTAAGCAGATTACATCTCTGTCAGCCATTTAAATTAGTAAACAAGCCAAACTATGAAGTGCTTGTCCCTGGATGGTCTGTCAGATGACTGATCACTGTGAAAACTGGATATCATAAATAATATCATATCTTGTAAAGCAATGTCCATTAAGAAATATACTGCCATTTTGCAATTCTTAAATACAAAATAGCATAAACAACTATCCCTTACAATGTAATGTTATATACATATATATCAGTTAGAATTCAACAACAACTGTATTTGTAAAAAGCAAATGCATGAGCTCCCTTAAAACTAAATGTGGATGATCTAATTTTGTACACTAATCAAAAATGTATTTTGTTCTGCACCTCCATAACATGCTGTACTAAACAGTTCTTCAATCAAACCGCTGTTACAGGCATCCATATGTAAATGTTACATGTACCCATTCAGAAACAGGCTGGGCTTGTTATAATGTATATAAAAAGCAATTGAAATCAAAAGTGTGGCGTAAGCTGAAGGTGCAATTACATCAGGAATAAATTCCTTTACAATCAATCCTTATGCAGCATAAACTTGTGCACAGAATGTGTCTGTGAATGGTCCTGCAAGTCAAAGAACAGAAAGGTAATAAGAATCAGAATGAGTTAGTGATTGCTGTCATAAAATATGGCAGGGGCTTCTATTTACAACCTGTAATAAAACTGCCTCTGCTGCGATTTATGGAGATGCTTGCCCCACAGAGCTAAACCCTTTTTGCCAAGGGCATGTTAATAACCTCCTTAGTGCATTCTGAATGTATTGGCAGATGGACATTTTGTCTAATAGAGCATTGCAAACTAGAAAGCAGGCGCTTAAAAAAAGGCAACAGTGTCATGCTTGTACGGTATTCTGGTGGCAGCATGGCTTCAGCTTGAGGCTTTCCTCCACTCAAAGACCCATCCAAACTGCAACCGCGTGGTGAGCTTTTCTTTTGTCTCTGTACTCATCAATCCCTTGCCCCCCTTCACACCAACCAACTCACGATGGTAAAATCTTATCAGTTGGATCACACTCTTGAACGTTACGTAAAATATGTCTTTAATATTAATATGGTGTGACGAACATTACAAAGCCTGTGCATGTTTGTTACAGTCTGAACAAGTTGCTGTGTAGACAAAGATAAAATGTTATAGTGTTTGTCAAAATTTAACTGACCTAACCTTTTCTAAACAAATTTTATATTAGCCTATATATTATAGATTATATATTAAACTAAGTGAGGACAGAGATTTTCTTCAATGAATACTTTCACAGTACTCAAGATCTGATTTATAGTTTTACATTATTTCAGATACCAAAAATATTTTGTGTTATTTACTATGTAAATACTTATTGCACTGGATGTCTGAAGATTACCAATATTTTGGTGACAGAATATTCATATTCATAATAATTCATTAATACAGTACTATAATATTTTAACTACTGTACTAACCATTTCAAGGCCCTTCACAGCCACACAGGTGTTTTCAATTATTCTGGCTAATGAGACCATTGCTCAGGTTGGAGGTGGGCAGAGCTTAAGTTGAATTGCTTGACATCACCTCACTATGTACCAATAAGAATGATAAAAGGTACCTTGCCCTAGCAACTTGCAACAAAGCTAAAAGAAGAGTAAGGGACATCAACACAGTCTGTATACTCCCACAGAGTCCTGAGTAGAGATCAAATCAGCCAAAATAAATGAAAACATCTCTATAAAAGTACCATAGGTATCCAAACCCTCACTACTGTGATCTTTCAGGTCATATAATAGTTTGTCGTAGAAAACTGTAAAATAATATTTTGCCATAATCACGTCTTTATCTCAGCAGCTCAGGAAAGGAAATACAAAAGACCTAAATATCTTTAATCCTGTATACCAAACATGCATAGAAAGGCTATAAACTGGGGAGCGAGAGCGAGCTGGAAACACACACAGGGACCACAATGCTAACTAATGGGATAATAGGATTAGTATGATTGATTATACCAAATTGTAAAGGTGCATGATATTATTAGAATGTTTCTTAAATGCTTTTTCTTACTAGGGATCAAGAAAATACAACATAGCATAAGATGCATGCATTGCATTCATAGTTATAAGCTGTGTTAGTGAACAATGTGTTTAAACATCAAGTTAAACCAATTAAAACACCACACCTACAGGATAACATAGAGAAAACGAGGCAGAAGTAACTTTATAATTCAGGGAAACTGCGGCAATCAGAGCAGATATGTGATGTAGACATTAACAGAAACCATTCGTACCCTACTTGAAGCCATTACAGCATGAACAATGTTTGTTTACCACATTCACTATGCACAGACTGTGCTACAACTGAAGTGCATTATGAAACTGTAACGAGAAGAATCAATTTATTGCTACTCAAGTCTCCATTAGTGGGGTCGAGGGAAGCAGTACATGGACAATGCTCTTATCCTCATTTTGGCTGAGGAGTTTCCCCTGATTACTGGTCTCACTGGTGAAGGTCAACAGCTTTTTATGCCCTATATCACACACACAGACACACACACACACATAACAGGTTTCAAGAGTCCCAGCTCTCACCTCTCTTTCCCCCTCTCTCTGTGTCTCCCTCATATCCCAAAACACTATAAAATCTCAATTACACACCCAGCTGTGGTCTGCAGAACTAAATATGTGTTTTCTGACAGAGCACACAAACAGTAGAAATACTAGTTTGTAATAATTCATGTGACATACAAGGCAGTCTGTCACATTTTACAAACATTTTCCTGTCTCGCAAGACAGGAAACTGGAGGTTTTAGGTTGTGAAGGTGTTACTGCAGCTTTGATGTTTTAGTAACTTTAACGTTACTGTTCACATCACTTTACTCTGTTAAGCTGGCGGTTCGTTGCCAACGAATTTCATAAATGGATTTTTGGCGACTACGTCGATTAGTTGTTGCACCCCTACCTGTATGCAGGTAAAATTATACAACACAGGACATGTACCCATGCTACATATTATGAACTGGTGCATCAAAAAGAACCAAAATAGGTAATGTTACAGAAAAGTGAGAAATGGGTTGTACTTATCTGAAGTCTATGTGCCACTAGACATAAATCATTACCTTAGTTTAGCTCCAGGCTGTTGCACAGTCTCATTCATTTGAATACTGTACATTTGCAAACTACTAGACTGTTGGCCAATCGATCATCAGCTGTATACAGTCTGGAGCCTTGTTTGCTTTAAGAATACAAAGCAACTCCACTGGGGTTATTTATTATCAAACACAAAATAACTGTGGCAGAAATGCCAGAAGGTGGTCTGGGATCAGCAAAGGCAACTCTCATTATAAAAACACAAACCCAAAGCATTGTGGGGGTGCTATTTAGTCAGATGGATGGAGTGAGGCACCAGGTCTCCCAGACTAACTTTTTGGTTTACAAAATGAGATCCCCAGCTTCAGGCAGAGGAGTTGGAGAGACTGCTGGTAGGTTGAAAGCTATACAGATCCATTACCCCATATCATCAGCAACAATCACATCATCTTCCAGACACTTCCAGGTAGTCTTGAGCCCCCTCAGGCTTTATTAGAGCTGCCAGCCCAGCATTCATACAGTCACCCAAGCCTATAGCTCATCCTTCCATTTCAGTAACACTTTTGATCACTGCAAATTGAATGAGTACAATAAGCCAGTCAATATGAAATCTACCCCCTTATATCCAGTTCAAAATATGAGTACACAGAAATAACAGGAGAGAAATGCACTCAGACTGAAGTCAGGTGTTTCTATAATGATATTCTTTTCCTCCCACACTCTTGTTCCCTCTTCCAGAAAATAGGATCACTTTTCATATGGGGAACAAAATGTAGTCTACTACCCTTATTACTTATTCACACATACTGGGGGCATATTGAAATGTGTCTACTTTTCACACATTAGTTTGAGAGAAATTGTCTAATTGATAAATACCAGTAATTTTCTGTCCATATTTTGCTACTGAAATATGTTGATTGACTGTCAGGTAGCTCTTGTCCTGATAGACAATACTGACAACTTCCAATACTCAGCCAGTAAACTGGCAGTGATGTATTTCAAACAGTGCATGAATTCTAATGTTTTTAGCATAAGGTATGACCCCAGTGGTAACACACTTTCCCACTATTTTTTAACTTTTGCATTGGCTACTTTAAATCAACAGCAAGCTTCCACACTGTCACAACAACTTCACGTCAACGTCGTCTCTTACTGCTGGAGAGGATGACAGTATACACAGAGTTAAGGTGCACAATACGGAATAGGGCTGCAACTACGGATTATCTCCATTAGTTTCATCATTATTATTTTTTTGATTATTCAATCAATCATTTGGTCTATAAAATGTCAGCACAAAAGGTGGCATCTTAGTCGACCTGCTTGTGTTGTACAACCAAAAACCCCAAAACAGTAAATTTACACCAATACAAATCAGAGAAAATAAGGAAATCCTCACATTTCCTCACAGTAATCAAACTTATTGGTGATTTTTCTGTTTATCGACTCCAACACAAATACAGATCATACCCTCCTGCCAACCCCTTTTGCAATAGCAGCTCTTTTGACGTTTATTTACTTCACGAAGCTCTAATGCTCATATATAGTACAGGCCTTAGTAGTTCTCCAGCAGAATAGTTGTTGCTTCTCCATTTCTTGGAGAGCTCCCTCAAAGAGAAGAGCCTTTTCAGCCACATCAACATGCATGAAGGTCAATTCTTTGATGTCACTTTTTCTGAAATGCAGTAATAGATTTCAAATATTTCAGTTATTTATATGCTATTGAGCTACAATTGAGAATATGCAATACCATTACTACAGTGGAGGCACACTGTTTATTATGACCTGGTATTGGTGCCTGTGTAGCAGTGGCAAACAAATTCCTAACACATAATTCCTATTCAGATCGCTTCAACAGGAAGCAGGGAGGTCAAACTACTGACCTATAGAAACATTCTGGAGGGAATTCAAGGTTCAGCTCCAAAATACCCCCACCTGGGTCCCTTCACAGAGCAAGAGAGAGAGATGGAGAGGGATAGAGAGAAATACACCCACTGATGTGGGCCCATTGCTCTCGGGAGTAGTGTTGGGCATTAAATCTGCCTGCCGATGAGAAAGAGTGGCAGCCACTCAGCTAGGGGGCCTCAAAACACATTTTAAATTTTGTCGGGATGACATGTCTCGTCCACCTCTCAGACTGTGCTGACAGGGGTGACGGTTAGCCAGCTTTTATGAGTCCAACTTGAAGGTTGCAGAAAGTCGGTTGAAACTTACCTGCAAAGAGTGGAAGTGAGTTTTTACATTTGTGTGACATTTTTCAATGTTCTTTTTTGTTTTTTTATTAAAAAGCTAATGTATACAAACATTTACAAACGTTATTTAAAACAAACAGCTATGACTTAGTCTATAAATTCTATTCACATTAAGAAACTGCCAGACACAAAGCTGACCACAGAGCATTTATCATCCAGACTGCAGTGATGATGCAAGGCTGAATATGAATGTTTTGAAGATAAATTGTGTGTCACCTGGTCATAGCTGGCTGCAAGCTGATACTCATTATGAGTCTGTGTTGTGTGTTTGTCCCTGTCCCCTGTCCTCAGCTTACTGTACAGAGATGTCAACAAGTTTCCACTGGTTGAAGACAACTACTGTTTGCCTTTCTCCTACAACATAATATCAATGTATTATGCTACACAGAGTGAGAGCAAGAATGAGTGAAAGGGGAGAGGTGGCGTGGGGGGTTCTGATAAAATACACATCTAATTCCAAGGACCAGTGTATGTATTGATTGTAATGATTGATTCTGTGAATCAATTTTGTATTAACAATTAATCTTCTCATGTGGCATCAGGCCAGAAAGACACAGAAACCTCTCTGTTAACAACAATGATTGAACTGCACCATCAGCTAACAGGGGAGGCATTCAGGAGGGGTCTTCAAGTGCCACAATTCTGGGTAGTCAGCTAGGAAGCAGACAGGTGTTCGGGACACCAGCCTTACCCAGAGTGGAGAGGTCACAGCAGTTAGAAAGATTAATGAAATCTAGTGGAAATGAGTACACTGTATCAGAGTGGAAAGATCATTACAGTGAGTCCAACCGTGCCAGCAAATCACCATTAACTGATCAGTGCTGAGACAGTTTTCTGCCACAGAAGAAAATCCCCCGTAACATTCCACACCAGCCTAGATAGGATACGCCGTTAAAGTAAAACTCACACGCTTTACAACATGACATCATCAATATGTTGAGGGTTTTCTGAGATAGTTTTGAAGTAGATATAGCCAAACTCCAAAAAGTGGTTCATCACAGCAGAAGTCAGTAAATATTCAGTTTTCACATGACATCACATTCCAAGGAAAAAGCTCCCTAGGGCAAAGAGACGTTATTTTCCACTGCCCACCAACCAGTAAGCAAGTGATACACTGTTACTTTTAGTTTGTTACTTTTGCCCAACACTTGCGGTTTATGTTCATATTGTTCTTTTTCTTAAGTTGAAAGGTGATCCAAATACAATTTGACTGCTTTTGTGTCGTCTCTGCGGGGGAGTTGCGGTGTGAGCCGCTATGTTTGTCTGTTGTTTTGCCCTCCAGGTCACTGCACATGTCACGTGACTGAAAACTATGAATTGGCTTGTAGATGTGTTCAGGATGGGACTCTTATCAACCATGTAAAGTTTGGTGCAGATATGAGCATGTACACCGGGGGTCAGCAAATAAGTCTGACATCGGGCCAATTTTTTTTCAAGCCGTTACGTGGTGGGATACTCATGTGCACGTTTAGCTCAGTCAGTTCCGAGTACCAGACTCAGAGTTCCGTTCGATCCGTAGGACACTTTCACATGCTCGCAATAAAGCATGTGCTGCAGTGCTTGTGCATCCCGGCGTTTGATCCGCATTCATAAACCTATGGACACTAATTTACATTTCCCTGAAGAAATTCAGGTGAATCCAATCACATCTTTACTGACGTTTTTTTTGTCAAGTAAGCCAGAGACTCTTTTGAATGTCCTTCAGAATATTTCAAATAAAAGCTCTCAAACTCAATATAAAGCATTGCTGCAAAAAATGTTCTCGCACTTTTATTTTGGAGGCACAATCACTTAAGATGAAGTGATTATGTGAGTAACTGTTGCTGAAAATTGCGATTCATTTGCAGAAAAAAGAAAAATAATTCCTTCAGTTCCAATAGGGATACGCAGGTTTCGTGCTTGGGCCCTAATAATACTGTACAGACAACAAAAAGTTCTAACAGAAAGTCTTGAAAGGAAAGGAACAGCTTCAGTTTGGGCACATTTGCAGGTGAATAATTTCAATATAATTTCCAATTTTGTATAGCTAACACTACATGTTAATTTATGCTTTTACATTGTGAATTAAAATACTATTAATAATACACTCGCAAAAATGCACACCCTAAAGTTTCATCTGTTTGCATCTGTTGCACTTTGACTTGAGTATAAGGTGAGTATAAGGTCAAAACTATGTGCTACATTGTAAGTAGAAGTTTCTCAACCCGCCACTTTTTCCAGTTGCCCCTCGCTACTCATGCTACAATTTAAAGGCCCCCTGTGGAGTTTTATTTTTATTTTTATTTATTTATTTATTTTAACCCCTGTGGAGTTTTTGACCACTAGTATCACTATGGGGTAATGTTTTTATGAGTGGGACCCCATTTGTCTGTATCATGTACATGCAAGAAGACAACTCAATTCAAATTTATTTATATAGCACCAAATCACAACAACAGTTATCTCAAGAAACTGGATTTTCACCCAGGAGGGCAGTGTTCATTTCCCGTGTGAAACAAAAAGTCAACATTGAGTGGGTTTTTTTGTGTTACGTAGGTTGTGCAAGTTATGCAAGTAACGTTACTTAACTTACGTAAGTCACGTAAGTACTGTAGTTATTTTAACCCAAACCATGATGTTTTCCTAAATCTAACCAACTAGATTTATTGCCTAAACCTAACCAAGTAGAGTTTTGGTGCCTAAACCTAATCAAATTATGATGTTTCACAACAGTAATAATGTGCCATTTCACATTTTGAAAGTCTAAAGCTGATGATGCACGGTGCAACTTTTGTAATGATGCTGGGCAATGTTGCCGTCAATGGTAATGAATAAAGATTACTACCGTAATGCCCTTCCTCCACCACTCTGCCACCCGCCCCGCCCGCCGCTATCCGTTTAAAACATAGTCAGACTTGGTTTGTTCACAAAGCTATGTTTACATATAAGAAAACTGCACAGGCCATATTTAACTATGTTGACTGTAATTGTTGCAGAAAGTGGCATACCATATAGAACGGGATTTGAGAAGTACAGGAGAGAAAGTTACTTCTACCAACTAACAAAAAGTTAACATTGTTAACATACAATGTGTGCCATCATGTGACAACTGTGTTTGCCGGTCTAATATCACCTCATGATCTAACAATTTAAAGATCATTGTCTTACTCGCTTCTGCTGCATACTTTTAGATTCAGTATTTGTTTTTTTTTCTGAGATAAAGTTATTTCTAACAAAAAGCACCTAAATTAAAAACACACAATAGGGAAACGAAAGGTTGCTTTGGAAACCAAAAGCTAAAATGGATCAAGTTTTTCCTTCCATGTGTTCATTAAAAGAACTTTCCTTGAAGGTTAGCCAAATTATTAACGGAAATGTACTTGTGCATTGATGGACAGAGGCATAATATTTAACAATAGTACTTCCTTTGATTAATGAGACAACCAGATGTGATTAAGGCGCTTCTGATTGTGCTGTCAGTCTTCCAAATGGACAGGACCTCAGTGCTCTCCTCTCTGCCATTCCAGTCCAAATGGCTGGGTGTGGAGATGTGTCTCCGCATTTCCAGCACTCACTCATTTAAAAGACCCCTTTGCTCGTCACTAAATCTTCCTTGGCTTGTCTGGAGATAGGGTTTCATACAGGACAGAAGTCCACTCAGGCTAGCCATCACCTTTACGGTCTCCATTGATACAGCATGCTATTAGCATTACCACCAGGCTACAAGCCAAGAAATCGAAGATGAGCTTGAGATACAGTGATAGCAGAGGTGGAACACTTTGACAAGTGCATCTTAGTGTTTAACTAATAGAATGAAGAGAATAATCATGTTTTTTTTTTCATTTCTTTTGCATCAGTCTTCAGACATTTCCTATTCCCAGTACGATTTGTTATTCTCAAGTAATTTCAAGCTAATAATGAACTCTCAACTGTTTCAAATCCTTGCCACACAGATTAAATAAACCACGATAGATATGGTCTACAAAAATGTGTGGCACAAGTTCCATGAATGAAATCTGTTTACTTTATGACTATCAAATCAAATGTGCTTGAAAGGACATGCTTCATTTGAAAACGTTTCACAAATAATTCTTCTAGAATGAACGGGTACTGACAGGATGGTCAATTAAGAATGAACGGGTACTGACTGGATGGTCAATTAATTTTCTCTCTCATGCATATGTGTGGTAAGAGTAAATAGCTAAACCACTTCATGTTTTTATTTTTGTGCCTTTCAAATATGTGTGTTTGTTGGAAAAAAACAGAAATCTCAGCCCTATGATATAAATCTCTTATTACTGGATATTGTTTTTCCTAAATAAACTGAATGCTACTCATAGCAAAGTGCAGCACATTCAGTATTGGTGTATTGTATATATTGAGATACACTACCTACATTTTGCCCAAAGGATGTGTCAATGCATTTGGTTATGTTTTGCAATCATTTACATTGTAGTTAATATGTGTGTAAAAGATACTAGCAGTGTTCGTTTTATTGATTTTTTTATTGTGTGACTTATTACACAATGTTGCATCATTAATTATTCTCACTCTGTTGTTATTTGAACTTCAATACCCAAAGCAGATTTTGCTGATAAATGACATGTCCATATGTTGTTTGTTCACATACAAACTCTGCAGAAGAGCAATTAATCAAATGAAACTGAAAAAGCTAAGCTGATTAATTATTGTGACATTATGTTAGGTAAGAAAATCAAATGAAAAGCAATGAGACAAAATATGCTCCACTGGTAAGATGCAACAATACCAAATTCAATGTTATGAAAAATATCATGTACATACAGTCATATCTAACATTACACGTGGCAAATGTTTATTAGACTAATAAAAGGTAAGAACCTGTTAATCTATGATATTTCCGCAGGTTTTTAAAAAGCATTTTATAGTATGAAAAAAAGCCATTTACTATTGTGATGGGCATGATTACTCCGATCTTAACTGTACGCTCTGTTGTCCAAGATGAAAGAATATTGAGCAAGCCTGCTGTATTTTTTTTCTAAATTGACAAATACAGGGACACAAAAAAATCACAATGAAACTGAGACTGGGTGTTGCCCACCACATGAATGGCCATGACCTGGCTACAGACTCATTTTCTCATGACATGTTCTTGCCCACATCACTGCTTCCCTATAACAAACTGTACTGTACTGTTGATAAACAAATTAATGCACTGCCCATTGATTGATTGATTATTGTTTAGTAAACAATCCCCTCCTCTCATTTGTGTCTATACAGAAATGGATATGGAAAGGGATGGGATGAAAGAATTGTAAAACTAGAGATAAAAACCCTTGAAAAAGTGAGACTAGGAATATATTCTGGAATAAGGGGAACTAAGAATATAAACGAGCAGGCCTGCACAGTATGAGGAAAATCTGCAATGTGCGATCACATTGTTCAGTATTGCGATGACAATATGACTTGCGATAAATAAATATTGAAGTGTGCATATTAGCTGCATGGTTGTTTTTAAATTCACTACAGGATTAGAATATAACTAAATGTTGTTGCTAGAGCAGCAACATTAAAGTTTACAATAGCAAAGTCACCATTTACACTCAATAATATCTAAAACAAATCTAAAATTTCAAAATAAATCATATTCCTGACATCAAAATACTGAGTAAAGTTTAGAAAGAATGAGGAAGTCAGTTATCAGCCTGTATCTGTCCTTCCTCCTGTCCTCTGTCCTCCTCCCTGCAGCTGCTATTATTCACTACCTGAAGGTAACGTTACCTTAGAGAGAGGAGCAGCTGGTTTGTCTCAGCCAGCAGCAGTTTACAACAATGAGCCTAGTTTTAAGGTATGTGGCAGACTAACTGGCAGCTAGCATTCGTTTTAGCTTCTTTGTAACCTGTCGCTATTAGCCGAGCTAATGTGCTATGTAAAACATAGAGGTTGACTGACTGTGGACAGAGCAGATTTAAATATCACTTACTCGCCAAGTGTTTATTGCACATACTAGTAACTAGCGTAGCTGTCGTCAACCGGAGTAATCTTGGTTACACTGTCCGCACTGCTCTGCTCTGCGTGCGTGCGAGCGAGCGAAGGAGCCAACAGGACAGAGGCTGCAGCCTGATAATAAATACTATGTCTGTAGCCCCGGGCCCTGTTTAATACTATGTTTCGGTGCCCATCCCTAAATAACAATAGTTTGCGTATCCATCGCGTTTCAGGCAGTCTTTTGTGATGTGTTTATTGCGCATGTTCATATCGCAATGACAATGAAAATATCATTAATCTGTCCACACTACAGACAAGACACATAAATACTGTAGGAGTACATGATATGTTGGAAAGACAAGTGCCTTAGCCAAGCACCCACTACACGATTAACCCTGTACTGGTGATAGAGGTCAGTGAGTCAGTGAGACGGTGACGGAGAGGAGAAAGAGTGACAGCAGAGGAGTAGAGGAGAGGGACAGAGGAAGTGTCAACGTTGCTTTAGAAGGCAAACAGAAACACAGGCTGACAGGTGAACCCGTGAGGATTGACCGGCCTACATCCAGCTGTCAGTGAGAGCTCATCTGGCACCAGCAGAGCTTATGTGTCAAACAGGAGAAAGGACAGGAGGATCCCTGCATATGGCCGCACATGTACAGCTGTGGCCCGGCCCCACACTAAGCAGCTTTAATGAGCAACATGTAACAACAACAGAGGACACAAGGACACAAGAGCGATTATCATCTCACACATGGTGGTGTTCAAGTGGTTGCTATGCCTGCCCAGTAAATCATTTTTGAGAATCAGTACTGCACTGTACTTGAAATCTGTATACAATTCCAATTAACGGGATCTAAAATTTTAATGGTCAATGGACATTTGGAAGGTCTGTAATCAAAAAATAATTATTTACATTTTTTAAATTAACGTATAGTTTTATGAAAGGTATATCAATGACAGGGGGAAAAGAAAATCTGGCAGTAAAACTGTAAATGATCTTTAGCTTAATTATTCTGACACGGTTACCAGGTTAAAAAAAGCAATGTTTGGGTCTGTGTACGTGTCCAAGTTTGCATGCTCATTACAGCTTTTATGTCCTGTCAAAATAGTAAGAAATATGTATGGAAAAAACTATTAGAAAAAGCTGTTTTTTTTCATGAAGCTGTTAAGCCTCACACTTGACAGCTCCCGGCTGAGTGTGCACCTAAGACTTGCTGACTCTCAAATTAGGTTGTATATGCATTGGTGCTCACATACAGTAGCATTTCACTTCACTGTTCATTACTTCTGTACTGATCTGTATGTAATGAGTGATGAGTAGGGGTGGGGATCTTTCGGAATGTAACATTTTTATTCAGAACAGATTCTGGAATATAAAAAAACTGCTCTATTTTCTGGTGCACTGTGTGCCAAACCATTCATTCATGTATTTAGTCTACACAATAAAAAAAACATAACTGGCAGTTAAGATAACTGGTCTGGCTGAAGGTTAGTGGCTGACTAAACAAAGGAAAATGTGTGGGAGTGTGCAGCTCTTTTATTTGAAATTGTTGACTTGAGATTGAATAATCTGTAAACATTACAGTCTTGTGTTTATATAAAAACAGTTCACAATTTTGTGAACAACAACTGTGTAGCGTTGAGGCAAGAATGCACGAGAAAAAAATGCAAATTAATAAAAAACAAGGACTGTTCCATAAAGCTGTGTGATCTGAACAGACAATAAGTTTGACCATCATGTCCAAAGAGAGGACCTCTTTGGACATGATGATGGTCACTGCTGTCAGTGGCTTCCCTAGAGCGATGCCAAGCCTAGTCTTCCATTTTAGTTAGTGTGCACTTTTCTAATCTGAGAAGAGAGGAGAACAGCACAAATGGCAAGTTGGTGTTTAAGAAATATGTCCACCATGTGGTTGGAGCTATTCTAGCCGATGGCCACACCAGTCTTCAAAACTTGTGAGGTAGCAACTGCAGTAGTCTTTGTTTCTCCTCCAAAGCATGATTAGCTTCAGCAATTTGCCCAATCCTTTCAAGCAGTCAGACCATAGACTGTATAAAAGAAGTGGATGTAGTCAACGTGATATTGCAAATTGGTTCATGGACTACCGTTTTGAAGCCTTGGCGTTTTGGCTGACAAAAGGGTGGAGCTTTCTTGATTTGTAAGGTGCATCCGTAATTTATGTTAACTGAGATGCTAATTTTGGCTAATTTAAAACAGGCTCAAAACACAATGTACTTACCGGGGAAAAAAATGAACAACCGACTCCTCGGAGTGTCTTTTAGTACAACAATAAACAAGACATTTTTAGGATGTTAGAATTCACTTTCGTGAACTGAAAACATTCTTTGAAAGGGTCAAAGTTCTTAGACGATGAAACAGACAGCACTCAAAAATAAGCTCACAGCTAGTTAAATGTTAAATGTCGCTGTGGTAGTGACTTGTCAATCAGAAGATAGCCACAGCCCAAAGCATACCCTGCTTATCGTGTATTTTACAATAAATACAAACACCATGCGGTCTTGAAGAAGACTTAAAACCATAAACTCATTAGGAAAGTGTTAAATCAAGTGAGAAGTAGGGTCATTTTGTCACTGACTACAATGCAATCGGACTTATTTTTGCAACCACTGGAGTTGCCTCCTGCTGGTCATTAGAAAGAATGCAGGTTCAAGGCACCTCGGCATTGGCTTCACTTTTCGGACCCATAGGTTGCCTCTTGGTCATGACGTAGAAGCGGTTGCTGAACTCACTGACCAGCTAGGTTGAGGATATGTGCAAAACACTTCATGCATTTGAAGTTATCCAGCTGTGCAGCCTCTAGCGTATAAGCAGCATTATTAGGGACAATTACCAGATCTGTGGTTGTAAGGTGCCACTTATCTGCAACAGCGTGAAACAAATCATTCACGTTTTTATCTGTAGTGTTGACTTATTACCATAGTGTGTAGAACACAAAACTCCAGCTGCCAGTCATCTGTTAACAAAGATGAAGTTGCTCATGATGTCCACGCATGACTGCTACTCTGATGGCTTCCCTGATTTGTCTCCCAGCATCGCGGTGTCACAGCTCTCTCTCTAACATTAACATTAGTCTCTGGTTTATGGTGTATGACGCAAACCCTTATGTTTTAAAGGGGCATTATGTAGTTTTCAGCGCCCACTAGCAGTGCGGTTCTACGACTGGAACCAGGTGTGTGCTCATACACATGCTTACTTGAACTCATGAGCGAGCATAATCCGAAGCACAACCACTTTCATCCAGAAATACCACAATAAACGCAGAAGCACCAGCATGCAGGCTGTGGCTTTTCTCAAGACATGTTCAGCCTCTGTTACTTCAACGTTCCCGTCTCAGAGGCAGCTCAACACCGGCGCCGTACCTTTCATGCAGCGCAGCGAGCCGCATATTGGCTCCTGAAAAAAGGCAGAGTGACAACGGCTAAAGACAGACAGGGAGAACAGACAGAGCTGGAAACTCAGGTAAACTCCCACTGCAATGTTACAATAATAGTTTTATCAGCTGCAGGTTGAACTAATCCATGCTCGTTACATGATCATGTTACATTTACTGCATTTAGCCGACATGCTACATCGTTAGCCCGCCTGCTGCTTTACAGTAATCATCTTTACTATCTGTGAATCTGTCACCATAGGCTCAGCAATGTCAGCACAGCTACATGTATTGGATGATAACGAAACGGTCAGTGAGCTGGAATGGATATTATGAGATTGTGTCACACTTTATAACAGTTAGACCGCAGTAAGTAACTTTACTGTAACTAGTGTTAGTGGATGGCTCTTCCTCTGGGTTGTTTTGACCGTTTTGTTGCAGTGTTTTATGTTATGTGGGTCACTTTAGTTACAGTGACGGAGAGGTGGAGAAGTTGTATACCTGAGTTTTGGTAAAACCACAATAAACATAAACTGAACGTTATGAAGCAAACAGTGGCAGGTTGGAGCTAACGTTACTGTAGCTGGCTGCTCCTGGCTGCATCATTAGTAAACAAATCGCTCCACATTTGCTTTTTGCCGTTACATTTTTAATTGCAGGCTTTGACACTTTGAGATAATATCTGTGGTGCACAGGATAGTAACATGGGTCGCGTTAGTTGCTGAAGTAATGTGGAAAGCCATATAACTTTGAACCAGATAACATTAGCAACTGATCGCCATTAACCAGCGAGCTAACGTGACTTCCTGTGTCTCTCCAGCTTTACTAATGCTCACTTTGTTCTTACTCGACATCATCTGAATCTGTTTGGTATGATGGGCTTTAGCACATAAACCTTTACTGTTGTTTTGTATCCTTATGTCGAGCCTGTGTTTTGCTGTGAGCCAGTTGTTTTACGGTGTTAGTGGACTGCATGTCGTTAGCTACCGTGCTGCAGCGGTAGTCAGAGAGAGGCTCGGGAGCGCGCACAGGGCTTAATCCGACCCAGATACTTCACATTAAAAGCAGAATAGTGTCTGATGCAAGCAACAGAGAAAACAGGCGTGTGCTTCATTTCTAAGTGAGTTTTTAGGCCATTAACAATAAGACAATGAAATTTTAATTATTTTCATTGAAAACCTTACATATAGTCCATTTAAGTATTCCTAAAATGCAGTGGTGCTCAAAAGTTTGTGAACCGTTTTTGATATTTCTGCCAAAATATGACCTAAAACATACTCCACTAAACATAAGATTATAAAAGATGCAACCAAATACTGCGCTAAAGACTGGGCAGAATTAAATGTTCCTGCCAGATAACACAAAAGCTAGTGTGTGCATGTGGCATATCACCCTGGAAGCCTTTTACATCAATGTTATCAAGTTCCTTGATTTGTCAAGTTTACAATTTGATGGATTACACAAAGACATGCATTCCCATCTAGCTATTTTATCTATCAATGATTCTGATTACATTTTTAGATAATGTATCATACTAGATAAAATGGTACAACACACACCTAGGTGAAACTAATGTAGATATAATCTAATACTAAATCCTTGCAGTAAATCTTACTTTCATGAAGGTTATGATGTCAGGTTTTTGCTGAAAATTTTGGGAGAGGTGTTGATACATTGCTGGTCATTGTTGTTTGTTGTGCTGTTGAACTGCATCGTTTTACAGTGAGAGGTGTTTCTAATAAGCCAATAATGCCTACAATAATAACAGGATTACTCAACTTGACTATATATACACTTTGCAATTTGCTTCCTGAAAAACAAAACAGGTTGTGATAGGAGTTGAATGCCGACAGGTTCATAACATTGCTGTGACAAAGGATTAATAGGTTGTTTTCAGACACCAGCTGGAAGACTTGCCCTCATGGTCAGTAAGCCATCATTTGAAACAAAGACAGTTGGGAAGTAATTAGGCAATTAATGAAGAATGAAAATTGATGCTTCTGTAAGCATTTATACATTGTTAAGGCGCACTAAGGTCAGAGACAATCCTTTTTGCTAAGCTTGACAGGCAAAATTTACATTTTTGTTGTCCATGTATGATAGAGAGATTTGTTTCCTCCATGTGTGTGCAATTAAACCTGTAGAAACAACACTGGCTCTGAGCAGATCTCTACACAATCGACACAAATTCAGTTGTAACTTGCTGGTTTAACTCTATCCATCAAAAAGTAATATGATTATTTCCATATTCAAGATTTAAACAGGTAGGTAGGTTTATTGTCACAATATAACAAGTAATAGAGTTAAACTGAGTTTTGCAACTCCCTACATAGCAGAAAATATACATTAATACAGAATCAATTATGAAAAATGGTAAACAGAAATAAACTATCATCAATGGAGCAGTGCTAAGGATGAATTAGAGTTTAAGAGTCTGATAGCTTGGGGGAAAAAAGCTGCTCTGCAGTCTGGCGGTGTGGCAGCAGAAACTTCTACATCTCTTCCCAGAAAGCAGCAGGGTGAACAGGCTGTGTCTGGGTGGGTACTGTCCTTTAGTATCCTTTGGGCTCTGTGCAGGCACCTCACCGATATCACTGATGCTTGGGAGATGGGTACCAATGATCTTATGAGCAGTTTTAATCACCCGCTGCAGAATCCTTCGGCCCTGGGCCATGCACATCCCATGCCAGTTTGTGAAGTTTCCAATCAGGATGCTTTTATTGCTCCTCTGTAAAAGCTGACAAGAACTTAGCATGGGAATTTGGCCTTCTTAAGGTGTGTTCACACTGAAAGCGAAGTTAATATTCGCCTCGCTTTACTTGACCACTGGGCATTTTGAGTGTTCACACACACACACACACACACACACACACACACCAAATAAACAATTGCAATAAATGGATTAACTGATGCCGAAATAAATACAATATGATGTCGATTTGTTAGATATATGAATTCATGCTTTGTCACGTCTGTCAGCAAGTCAGCAGGACAAGAACTTTTAAAATGTTTGTTTTCTGAAGACAACGACGACGACATACTTTATTAATCCCACAAGGGGAAATTTAATGTATTGTAATGTAAATTCAAATTCAGAATGTAGTTCGGATCGAGCTGGGCTATGCTAACTTGTTCACAGTACAAAGATAGCTAGAATAAAGTTAGAGACATATTTTCTGAACTCACCAGGTAGTTTAACTTCCTCGCTTTCTTGTCTCAAAGTAATGTCCAGTTTTGTCCGTTGCTTTTATATAAAAATGAAGTAGTAGTCCAGCAGAACTCCGGTGCCATCCGATGCTAACAACAATAGTGGAACCAGATGTGCACGAAGCTAGCTGCCGAGATGCGCAAGCGAAGATAAATCAAGTTGTAATCCCAAAAACTAAAGTAAAAAGCTAATTTAATAAAAGCCGTTAACTCTGAGCTCGTCCCGCGGGTAAATGGCGTAGTTGTCAGACCATAATCCGACTACGGGTGTTTATTTTTCCAATAGCTGCAGCGCTGCTCCCCGTACACTTCCCGGTTCTTTAGCAGCTCTCCGTCAGCCAGCTGATTGTCATTACACCTCTCTCCAGGTTCTCTCCAAACAACGCTCCGAAGCCGTTGGCGACGTTTGGACAATCTCATTGATGATAGGCTTTCGCAACATCCCGCATTTCTCCACCAAGTTGAAAAATTTGAACTTGCGCAAACGTCACGACAAATGCCTCTTGCATTGACTTTGTATGTAATCAAGCCGCCCAAAACGCTGGATTCGCTTTCAGTATAAAGACACCTTTAAGCTTCCTCAAGAAATACATTTATATACTATTACGTCGTCGACGTATTTATATATATACACACGTCGTTTCTGAGCTTTCTTCACCAGCGTGGAGATGTGATGTGACCATGTCAGGTTCTCTGTGATGATGATTCCCAGGAACTCTTGAAACTATTTACCTGCTCCACCTCAGCACCACTGATGTAGACAGGAGTGTGTGTCTTTATCTCCTTCTTCAATGATCAGCTCCTTGGTTTTGCTGACGTTGAGCAGTAGGTTGTTCTCTGAGCACCACTCAACAAGATTATGAATTTCCTCCCGAAATGAAGTCTTATTGTTGATTGAAATCCGGCCGATGATGATGGTCTCATCCGCAAACTTCACAACAGAGTTCTCTTCATGTGGGAGTATGCAGTCGCGGGTGTACAGCGTTAACAGGAGGGGGCTGAGCACACAGCCCTGGGGGGCCCAGGTGTTGAGCACTAGAGTGGAGGAGGTGAGTCCGCCAATTCAAACTGACTGGGGTCTGTTTGTAAGGAAGTCCAACATCCAATTGCAGAGTGTTGTATTTAAACTCAGAGTGCTGAGTTTGCTGATCAGTTTCACAGGGGTGATTGTGTTGAATGCTGAGCTGAAATCCACAAGCAGGATTCTGATGTATGTGTTGTTTTTCTCATGGTGTGTGAGGGCTGAGAGGAGGGCAGTGGAGATGGCATCCTCTGTGGATCTGTTGGTTCTGAACGCAAACTGGTGAGGGTCCAGGCTGGCTGGGATGTTGTTTTTAATGTGCTGAAGAACCAGTTTCTCAAAGCACTTCATCAGAATGGGGGTGAATGCCATAGGGCGGTAGTCGTTCAGACTAGACACTGCAGAATTTTTAGGTACAGGAACGATGGTGGCTGTCTTGAAGCAGGTGGGAACCCTCTCCTGAGATGTTGAAAATGTTGGTAAAATAACATCAACTAGCTGATTGGCACAGGTTTTTAGTACATGGCCAGGGATGTTTTCAGGCCCAGCTGATTTACTCAGATTCACTCTCAGCAGAACTCTCCTCACATCTGCTGTGGATACTGGCAGTGGCCAGTCCTCTGGAGATGGTAGACTTTACAGCTGACTACTTGTTGAGGAGATCAAAGCGAGCATAAAAGGGGTTAAGTTCATCAGGTAATGTGGCCTCACATGAAGGGGGAGCTCCTGCTTTTGTAGCCTGTGATTTTTTTGATGGCCTGCCACATATCTTTGGGGATGTTGGTGTTGAGGTCTCTCTCCAGTCTCTGCTAATGTCTCCACTTTGCCTCCTTGATGCCAGCTTTCAGTCTTGCTCTGGCGGTGCTTTAAGCTTCTTTATCACCCAACCGAAAAGCAGCTTTTTTTGGCTCTGGATAGAGCCCTCACCTCTCCATTCATCTCGACCTTCTGATTAGGGAATGATTTTATTGTCGTGAAATATTGTTCAAGACACTTAAAATGTGTTTTTTGTTTGTTTTTTTGTTGTTGTTTTTTCAAGGAAAGGACATGTAAAATTTAGTTTTATTTTTTATGTTCAACAGGCTGCAACACAGGTTATAAAAATATGGAGATTAAACACAGTAGGGGCAAGTGAAAACCCAAGCACAAACTCTCAAGCACACAACACTTACGGTTTCATTGTTTTCACAAATGTGTGTCTAAAAATGCTACTTCCAGTGGAGATGTTGAGCATACCGAGATCAGGATGGGAGGAAGCATGCTGCAGAAGTGGCGTTAGTGGTTTGTATTGTAGTTTACTTTTCTGCTGTGAAAACCTGTCACCACTGGAATCCATTGTAACTGGCTGAATTCAAACTGACTGCACTGGCTCTTCTCCTTCAGTGAGAAAACTACAAACTTCTAATGCACCTTTCAAGCCTACAGGGGATGGTTGTTTCTTATTCAAAAGATAGAAATTAACACTTGTACCACAGGTTATTGCAATTGTAGCCTAATCAATTTTCCCATCATACATTATAAAACACATCATTATGCAGATATGAATTTCAGTAGCTCCTAAATATTGTCAATGTTAAAAACCTAATGTTCACCTCATCTACATTAAGCTACTGTACTACCAGTGACTGTCACTTAAGACTTTGTGCGGCTGATGAATCCTGGTTTAATTACATTTGAGGTGATTGGCTAAAATGAATGTAATTTTTGGCATTACTTATTTAACAGAATTTTACACAAAGGTTCACTTCCATTAATTCTACCTGCTTTATTTCCATTATCCATTACTTGAGATCTATTCTTTTGTAATCACATCTTAACCCTATTTTCTTCTTATGTGAAAACATTCCTTCTTATTTAAAAAATTACTCACAACCACATAATTATATGTTAATATAAAATCTTGACAGCCCTACTAAAAGAGGCCATATCTTGGCTGAATGACAGGGGGACACTGAAAAACTTTACAGAATAGAAAACAGACTGCACTCAACATTGCTTGTCATCTTCTGTGTCAGTTATCTCTTCATACCCCTGGCTTTCCAAAAACTCTTACACACAGCCATCACAGACGAGTTGAAAATGCCCAGCACATATCCAAACGACAAAACTGTACATCTAGGGCTGGGCAATATGGCCAAAAATGTCATCACGATAAAAACATTTTGTATCATTTGATATCGATAATTATCACGATATATGTCAAATCATTATTTCTTTCGAGTTTAAAGCAAGATTTTGCTCCTGGGGCAACTGTGGCTCAGGAGATAGAGCAGGTGGCTGTTAATCAGGAGGTTGGCGGTTCAATCCCCGGCATGTCGAAGTGTCCTCGGGCAAGATGCTGAACCCCGAATTGCCCCTGGTGGCTGTTCCAGTGTGTGAATGTGTTAGTTTCTGTTTGAGCACTTAGGTTCAGTGCATGAAAAAAAAAACTGGTCAGAAAGACGCTATACAAATACAGAGCATTTTATTGCCCAGCCTTTTGTACATTGGCATTGTACTTTAGACAATCAATGTGAAAGGCTGAAGAATCAGAATCTGCTGCTCTTGTGTAGATGTTTCAGTCAAATACCACTTATGCTGACATATTATAGCTATTCTAGATATAACTGCTACAGATTAAACAGCTAATTCCTCTCGTAATTGTTTGTAGGTTCAATATCATGACAGATCCCATCCCCTTTAATGCAGGCTAACATCCATGCCACAGATCAAATATACAATTTTCTTTCCTGCCAGCTGTGTCTCAGTGGGTCCTCGCACCAAGATAAAACAATGAGACTCAGCAAATCTGTTTACCCAGGTGAATCCACCATCTGGCAAATAGACGTACCAGAAGGTTCATGCTAACTTCTTAACTTCTGTGTTGCATTAAACCATTGGTTACATGCAAGACAGGTAAGTGTTTCAAGTCCAGACATATGGTATGAGTTTTGTGTAGCCTATTACAGACAGTAATGTAAGAGTGTTACAAGGACGTCAGCCAAGTTGCCCATTGCTGGGCCACATCCAAAGGCAAGATATTGCAAATATAAAACCTGAACCTCCACAGAATACTTTGAATTCTAACAACTGCTTTTTTGCACTCATTTTGTTCCCAACTAAGTCTGAGGGTCTGTCAACTGGGGGGCAATACTAGGACTTATTTCAAACTTTTTCTATACAATACTTTATAACATTTTTACAACTAGCAATACAATTGACTTTTTTAAAAATAATTTAACTTTTTTCATATGCCATTTTAAAACACTGAAAGAAGTTCTCTGACATTCATGCAAATTATTAAAATCTAATGAAAATATTAAAACTACAGTAACATATTGCGCAAATAGTTAAGAAAACTGAACTGAAGTACTGCTGTAGCTGTCAGGTCTGTTGTGGTGGAGCACACAAAGCTACTGTATGTTTGAGTAGACTGGCTTCTTATGCCACGACTTCCTTTACCATATTCTAAAGGCTGTCAAGCTGGGAGGATTCAGCTCGTGGTTCCAGTGGTCTTTTGCAGGCCAAACTAAACAGCTGTGCTCCTAAATTTATGCCGCACTCACAAATGTTTGAAGAGAAAGGCTGGTGATACTTTTTAAATTGTCTTACTATCACCAATCTCATTTTTAAAAAAAGGCCAAAGCCAACACTGAATTGATCAGTGCCAGAGAAATGGAAGAGGAGAGTCAGAAAGTTTGATAGACAGACTAACACATCACTGTTTGTTTGTTTATGGGATTTGTAGACAATAATAAAAATACAGAATATCGACAGCCTTATCCTTTCATTTAATTACATTGACAGTGTTTGAGAAAATTATGTCTTGATCTGACATCCCTAGTTTCTAGTCCTACTTTCAAAAGGGGTTATGACCTACGTGGTTGCAAAAACAATCTGAGTTGTTATGCTGCTGAGTTACTAGACTGCTTCTGCACTCAATGCTTGCTACAAGATTATATAGTAGGCTTGGGAGCAATGAGGGAAAGGTATCATAGGGGAAATAAGCTGCAAATGTGAGCTATGCCTGAAGTCAACTTAACAAGGAGCTGTACAGACTTTTCTTCCTTCAAATTTATGAGCAGACCAAACTGAATCTTGCATTACCTCTCAGGATCTCATCTTTCAAACAGCAGTGTTTTCAGTGTAGTTCATGACAGCAGATTTGTAGCACCTATGTTATAAGAAAGGTGCAGTTTTAATCAGTTTTTTTGAAATGTAACAAAAAAAGAGTTGATGATATAAGAGATTAACAAAGAAATTAAACATTTTAAAAAGTCAAATCCTTTAATCATATCTGGCATTTCTTACCTTACATCATTTAGGAGTTATATTTTGCCTCCCCTCACACTTTTAGTTGGTCTTGAATGTATTGTCTTCTGCAGCAGAAGATGCTGACCAAATTGATGTCCTCTCTGGACAAATACCTTGTATTTAAAGTACATCTCTAACAACTGGAAGCCCACTAGGATAAGGGAATGTTGCTGTCCATCATAAACCACAATGGATAAAATGCAGTCCAAAATATTGTATTAGGTTTTCCAATTTCATCAGCCACGTGAAAAAAAAAAAAAAAATTTTATTTTGTACTATAACAAACTAAGTTAACACATGGACACCTAGTATTTATGGGGGTTACAAACATATGTATAAAGCAGAAAAAAAATTCACTACTAAAACTTCAGTTAAAAACACCTGCTCTTTCTTTGACATTTGACCAGGTAGCTCAACCAAGAAAAAAAGTGTGTGACGTAGACCTAACAGATTCAACAAAGACAACAAAAATGGCATCATGACAAATGCACAGTAAATGTTCCAAACAAAACAACATAAAACAGTGGACACAATTTCAATATTCTTGCTTTCACTGTTAGGAACCAACAGAAATAGATGGTTGGAGCAGCTCTCAGAGCATAGAAACAGCAGCCCCAGAAATGGTCCTATAATCAATAGCTTCCCAGACCACTTGTTAAAAATGCCATTTCCATCTCCAAGTCGCTGAGAGGGTCCTTTACCAGGAAAGAGCCACATATCATTCTCTCCAGACAACTGGCGGGATGAAAAATAGGGGCCCACTGTCACTGACCAATATTGATTATGAGTGAAAATGTGATCATTTTGTATTAACTCGCCCCTAGGAGCCCTGTTCTGTCAGGTTTGCGGGTGAAAATTAATGCTTTCATATCATGCTTAACAAAAATATGGGCCGTTGCTCATTGTAGCCTCCAGACAAAGAGGTATATGTCAATCACAAGAATTTAATAGCTTTCACAAGAGAACATGATGATATGAATTAGATTAAAGCCATTATTTAACACATTTGTTCCTACTTTAAAGATATTTGTTATTGCCCCTGACACCACTTTAATGAAGCTCCAGACCTGGCATTTAAAATCAATTTCTGATGATTAGAGTTGTCATTGTTAAACAGAGGGAAAGTGGACAGAGGGGCTTTGTTATCCAACTGAAATGTCTTGCTCTATAAGGTCTAGATGAGGATAATGGTGCTTATATGAAGCAATTTGTTAATGTGTGACACTGACTGAAATCAAGTGGAAAACAGAGCATCTCGAAATTCTGCTACAGAAGCTCCACTATATGTTAATTTTATAGGCTACTTTAAACATTTGCCTCAAGGTGCTTTCATAACTGACTTTTCAAAATTTGGTGCTTTTGCCCGTTTTGTTCAATTGATCAGTCAAACTCTGATCTAGACTAAATAGCCTGAAAGGGCTTCGGTTCACTTCTAAGCAGACCGATTTGTGATGTGAAAGCAAAAGAGACTAACCACTGGATTTTATGACAGTAAACTTGTGATTTTAGCATGGATTCAAAATGCTATACCACTATTAAATCCAACTGTTCCATTTTAAGCGATCTGGAGAAGCAGCATAGCCTATATGTTGTGCTTTTTTTGGGCTAAGCTGCAGTCTCTACTAATAATGCTAATAATGTGTTATTTCTTTGTGAGCTCTTTTTGACATCAGAGAAGATAAATAAACAAAAGAAGAATTGAATCCTCTATGACTTGCTGCCAGTAACTGAAATTAGTTTTCCCCACATGGGTCCATGTAGCTCTATTGATACAGGATGACAGTCGCATATCCAACAAGTAAGTTAAGGCTCGTGCAGACTAGATCACTTTCAACATCGACAGATCACTGTCCTGTTCAGACTACACAACTTGCTGTCTTGCAACGGGGGCCTTGAAGTCATTGTGGTGTTCACACTACATGACTGATTGTTGACAGGGGGTCACACACTAAACGAGCTGACAATGACTCTGTCACCTGAGGGCTGGTCTCCAAACCACGTTTTGTCAAGAAAACAGACGTGAAAAGTGAATCGAGAAATAAGGCGAAACTACACACGAAACAGTAATTGTTTATTATTATAAACACAAAAAAATTCTAAAGACAAAGAATATGGGTTTCTTAGAATGGATTAGCAAACACGAGTAGCCGCGATTGTCTGTGCTACAGAGAGTGTTAGAGGTGAGTAAAAGTGTTTTGTACTGAAAAAGTAGCTGCCTGCTCTCATTGGGTGGATGTGAATGTCGAGTCGGCCGACTTTAGCATGTTAGATATCTGGCTGGCATTGGCGATGCATCAGCAATGCGTCGTTGAGTAGTTCACACAATGATTGGTGAGCACCGATCAATCGCTGATTTGCCCCAGATCCCAGCCCGACGGTCGGTGAGCTCGGCAACAGGCAAATCGGACTTAAAATCATGTAGTATTAACTAGGCTTTATTTGTCTGTCCATAAGACTTCATGTTTTAAAAAATGTAATGTCTGATTTTCTCTTTAATTCTTACCAAACCATGTGTGAAACGACCAAAAAGATGCTATAAAGTCCTAAATATAGAGGCAGATCTTTGCATTCAGTTTACACTCCCACCCCTACACATAATATAACACACATTAAGTATACCAAAAGGAACTTTATTCCTTTGTTTGACTTCAGAATTTCTTTTCAAAAAGCAGCATATGTAAATCGTGCTGCAATAAAGGGAAGAAAATTAAAAGAAAGACTGAATATAACTGTCAGCATGACAGGAAAATAAAGGCAGCACTCATTTTTGATGCAGCGTGACTGGCTCTCAGCCCCTTCTTAGCAAGGCAATGGGGGTTCGTAATTACAACATAGCCTACAGACAAATGCACAAACCTGTGCCACTAAGTTCTTATTGAGGGCACATTCCCAGAAAAGGCAAAAGTCATAAATACTGCCCTATAGGAAAATAGCCTGTGGTGTTTTATTAGTTTTTTTTTACCCTATTCGTATTGAAAATTCAATAAATCTGTACCAATTCACTCTCACGCTGTCACACTCAAACTGTCTTGTGTACCTTATCCTTGCAGGTATTTTGTCCCAGTCTCAGACACTGGCTAGTCAAGCAATGGCTATAAAAGTGATATTACACTGTGTGTCATATCACAGACCTTGTCGTGTCATATCACAGACCTTGTCCAGAATCCATATGAAAAATGCAATATATGGTCCATCTTGAGGACAGAAATATTGTGCATACCAGTCAACAAAAGCACAATGAATTAAAAAGACAGCTGATGTGAACATTTTCCCTAATTTTTCCCCAGTATCTCCTACCCATGTTCACTGAATGCAGACTTAAGACGCAGTTTAAAATTATTTTTAAAAAGACTGTAGATGAAGCCTGGAAAAACGAAGGACACAAGAAGGACATTAATATCTTCTTCAGCTTATGACGGCAGGCTGACATTGTATAGAAGTGTGCGTGGGTGGAGGTGCCTGCTCTGACAATAGTCAGGTATATCAACTGCACAGCCATAATCCCTCTCAGGCTGCTGGGGAGCCACTACAGTTGTCAGGGTGCTGCTCCATACAAATGCAGTGGATTACCCAGAGTACCCAGCAACAGCAAACAGATGTCACAGAACACCACACTGTCAATTCCTCAAGACAGGTGGGAATCACTCTTCCATCTGTGGTACTCTAAATGTGGTGTGATATTAAAATTACAGTATATTGAGACAAGCCTGTTGGGAATATCTACTGTCCTTTCATACTTATTGCCACCCAACAATGATGTCTGAAAACATCCAGAGTATACTTCTACATTACTGCAAGGTGAGATCTTCAACCACTTGAGGCATTATGTTTTCATTTGACACCTTTCAATCAGTGTCAACTCTAAAACCATGTACATCATTTCATAAGAATTGAAAATGTCCCATGGTCCATGCCTTAAGAATGCCATGGCGAAAGTGCCAGTCAGGCCAGAAGCCTTATTGGTCTGAGAGATTACATTAAGCAGCATCTATCACTCACACACTCACCAGCTGGTGTAATATAGGCAGCGAACTTATATGAACTCATGAAGCCATGGATAAACTATGCCATCTTACCCCAAAATGACATGGGTGGAGCACTAAGATCTAATATCTGCTTTGATAGAGTTGGATGATAGATAGAGTAACACGGCTGAGGTGGTTGAGAGACATAAGCAAGCAGGTTTAAAAAAAATAAATAACATTTATTTTAAAAACTGTCGTTGTTTGTGTGTAAGGTCTTGGCTTTAAACAGAAGTGCAAACTCTACAATGACAACACTATCAGCAACTCGCCAGAATCTCATGAGCCCATCACAGTCTGTGACAATGAGTTCTGGCCAAGAATGTCAGGCTTTTTTCCCCCAATTCTTTTTTCCCTTTCTTTTTTCATTTGGCTTGGCATGCCATGAAGTAAAGTCTAATTAAACAATCAAGCCCATGCAGGCCCATTCCCCCTCTGTCCTACTGACTTTGTCACAGCACTCATCCTCTCCTCTGTATAAACTCCCATGTCTAATGCCAGCCAGGGAGAAGGGCTGTTGTCACACAGTGTTTGTCCCCCTATCTCTCTTCGTCTCTGTGAGCACAGAGTCAGCATCAAAGCAGCAGGCGTACTGAGCTCTTAGACAGCAAACCAAAGCTTTGTGTGTTGAGTTTAAGCTAAACTGCTGAGCACAAAAATGACTGAAGTTGTATTGCGGACTTGCATCTCTAAAAGTGTCTAAATGACTTTCTCTTGATGTAGTGGATGCAAGAAATTAACCATTTGACACAGCACTTACTCCTAACAGGGTGCAAGGATATATAAGACCTTAAATCCAGAAAAAGTAAACTATTCCATATTGCTATTAATAACAATGTCACCCACAGGGAATATCAACGTTAAATGTAAAGTTATATAAGTTGCAAGCCAAATCACAACAAAAATATTATCTTAATGTGTCCGCTTTGATCAGTATTGACAGTGGAGTGTCAAAGATGAAATGGAGTTTAGGAGTCTCAAAGCCTGAGGGAGAAGATGTTCTGTAGACTGATGGTACTACAGAGGATAGTTCTGTCACCCAGCTGCCAGACAGGCTGTGGCTGGGGTGGGTAATAACTTTAAAATTAAAGTTTTAAGGCGGGGCTGGGTATACTCAAAACAAACTAGTCCATACAACATTTGGACCGACCATGTTGGAAGTCATAATTGTTTCCAGCTTGTTAGATCAGCCCTACCTGAAGGTGTACAGTCTTACCTGGAAGGCACTACAGACGTACCTGCATAAAGAATGAAATGAATGAGCAAGAGAGAAATTAAAACCCTGCATACTTTCTAATCTCCACACACCTGGCCAATCACTGCATGAAATGCCTGTGATGTCAAATAGGCAGTTATGAAAGTTACATAAATCACTGGACGTGTAGAATATATAATTTGCTCTATATCCACAATGTACTATATAGAAATGACACCAGACAGTTTGAAGATGTAAAATGTGCAACAGACCCATAAAGGTTCAGTGCAGCAATGCTTTTCCTACAGTCTAAACTGTGTCAAGTTGCTCTTTAAATATGGAAATCAGGAAATGGGAGAAGGTAGCAGGGAGGTGAACTCTGTTAAGATGTGACAGACATTTGGTATCTGTTGAGTATCTGTCGTGTGGCTGTGAAGATGGAGGTGTTATCGCATCTATAGGCGTCAAAAATCATCGTCCCCAGGAACTTTAACCAGTCAATCATGTAAACAGTCATGCCGTTTATTTCTCATGGGAAATCAAAGCAACTTCAGGACGATCTTCTCTGGTCAGCAGCAGTGAGAGCAGTTTTTAATTGGGGTCACTGTGATACATTCATTCAATGAGTCCATATGCAAAATATTAGTCCTCATAAAGTCCTTTGGGGTTTGGGGGTCATCCCAAGAAAATTTTACTTTTACCAATGACAAATATGCAATTTCACATCATTTGAAACCATTTTTTAACCATATCTGTGAACAAATAGTTGGACTAGCTAGAGCAGATAATAAATCAACAACCACCAGAAAGCATAAGAACTAAACTTGCTAAAGAATTTGTCTGAGGGACTAGCCTATAACCATTCAATTTTTGAAAAAATATTTAGTTATATTTCCATCCTCTCTCCACAGTGATTGTACCTTCATGGCACAGCACCCAAGCCACTATGGGCCTCACCTCCTATGCCTTATAAGAGCAGGGAAACCCTATAATGTGACCTCATAATCATTATAGATAGGTGTATTCATGTTGCCTTTTGTGTCTCAATTTACAACTTTTGACATTTATCTGTAGAAATTAACATGAGAACCACCTCCCTTAATTACCAAGCATTTAATTTGCACAAAATCCAAAAGAAATGTCTCCTCATTAGTTTAAAAGGAACTAGTTTGCATCCCTAACTTGCTTTAATAACTTCAGCTCTTCCACAGTCACCACCATCCTTTGTTTTCCAAACAACCAGTCTGAAAACTGAAAAATAGTTAACTAGGGTAACTAGTAGGATGTACAGGATTGTTTACAGGACATACACCAGTTTAGTCTACACTTGTAATGTTGTCAATACTAGACAAAGTAGGTAGTAATGAAATGCAGCAGCTAGAACTTCCTATAAATTTAGGTAATGTTACATTACATAGCAGCCAAAATACGTAGGTTACTGTCAGCTTTCCTGCTCACCTGCGCAGTCCGAGATGAGGGGGAGATGTATGCTGCTTATATAACAGCACCTGTCACTTAGATGTTCTTTGAAGAACGAGGTAAGAAAGCTAGCCAAGCGTTGAGAGTTACTGTGGTCACACAGTGCGTGAGTGAAATAGGTGAGAACAAGACAATCAAGGACAAGTAAAGGAAGTAAAACATGACAAGAGACACTACGACTAACTACAAACTCAAACAGGAAGTAAAGCTAACTGAAACACACAAGGAACAATGTCACAAAATGAAACAAAACACAGACAACTTAAGTGACCTGCTGACAAAAACCAACAAAAGGAAAGAACACAGAGACCGTAAAAGAAGACTAGAAATACCGATGAACTCATAACAAGGAAAGCACACGAATAAACAAATGACCAAAGTAACACACGCACACACTACAGAGAAGAGCAAACAGAAGGGCAGGGAATGAACACAGAAAACAAATACAAAAACACACCTCACCAACTCAAACCCGTAACATCAACAGTCCTTTTATCATTAAACAAATACAAATTGGAGTGTCTTCATTTTAATAATTAATCAAGTTATCCACCCAGGATTTCAGGGAGGTCTGAAACATAATCCACTGAAAACATGGAGGGTGCTTCTGCCTGGAGTCAAAAGGCAACCTCTTGTTGTCTTTAACTTTATCTGTGATCACTCATTTTAAATGTCGATATAGCCAATCACACTGACAGCTGTTGTCATTACCTATATATTCATGCTGATTAGGGATAAAACAATTACCTGTTTAACAATGAACCATGGTAAAATTTCTGACAGTTTTTATTACCATACGCATTTTAATTACCATGATAACCAGGTTCTGTTACTGCGCAATTATAAACTCACGGCAAAAACTGTCCAGCATCAACCAAAGTTAGCCACATTCTCCCAGAAGCAGGCACGCATGCACAGTATGCAACGTGGATTTGTTTGGGTCAATGACAACACGGCGGAAGACAGAGCTGCAGAGATTTTTCAGTCACTCTGAAGTCTAGCCGTATTCTAGTTTTTGTGAGAGTGCTGAGGGAAACTTGATTTCAGTCTTGAAATAACCTTATAGTGAACGCAGGGTGAGTTAACTTTTAGCTGTGGTTTGTCTCTCTTACTTGCTAACAGCTTGTAAACTGAAGTTCTGTGTTAGCTGCTCTTGTAAAAACGCTACACGTGTTTCTGCTGCTGTGTGCGTTATGAGTCTGCAGACTATTTGTCCACTGCGCATGATAACACGTTACGCAGTTTAGTCAACCAATCAGCATATTTTGTTCATTTTAAATCCAGCAGCTATCAATGTAAAAGTGTCAGAAAGTGTTGTTTTTATTTTTTACCTCACCTCTAGTGTAGGCTATATTGCAATGAGTGTTTTACACAGAGAGTGGGATTAATTCTTCAGAGTATATTTTTCATATATTAGTAATGCAAAAGTCTATAACCATATTAACCCATGATCACAGTTATGTGCTTCACAGTTTTTTTAGAGGGCATCAGCTACCTTATGGTGCCGCCGGTGTATCGTAAATGTCATTAAATCGGATTGCAATTAAATAGTAAAACACAGGTGTAAATGCACCCAAAATGCATCGAGGACGGATTGAGATCCAGTCAGCCAAATCACCTCACGCGCTGGTCAGGGACGCATTGTGACCACACTGAACCCAAGTGTAAATGCAAATGCATTGTCAGTCCACATACAACAACTAAGTGGGTGGAAATATAAACTAGTCGCAAATCAAAAGTTTGATGGCACATACAGGCAATGTGTCCATATAGCGTTGTGCATGAACGCGCTTAAAGAGAACGTGCTCATGATTTAATTTATCTATTTGTGAATGTGAACTCATGTGCTGCATTCAGCACTGTGTAGCATCTTAGCCTATATATCTTTGCAGTCTACCACTTATGAGTGCTTGAAACTTCCTTACTCTACCAACAGCGATCTATTGCTTTTACACAAACTTCTGACAAATGTACTTATTGTAAATTGAAGCATGTACATAAGACAGTCCAGTCAATCTCATGTGGGGTGCTTACAAGCTGCTTGCAGAGGAAGCAGCAAGGCCCGGCAGGTCATAGCAGCTTAAATAAGGTGCCTTGTATGGAATTTGCCATTAACAGCTAAGGGAGGAATCAGCTGAGCTGGCTTTAAAATGGCTGCTATCAGCTGATGTGCTGGGATTGTGAGCTGAGCTTGACTTTGTTGCTTGCCTGAACTAACCCTATGCTTGATATGTTTAGTTAAAATCAATATAAGCAGAAAGTAATACACATTATGAAGAAAGATTGCGCAAGGAAATGATGCCAGGCAGAAAATAGTTTCACTTTCACTTTGCGGCCAAGCTTTTACATTAGCGCACCGCTGAGGAGAGAAAAACATTCATGTGTATTCATGTGAAAATAAATCACGGTGGGAAAAGGTGTTTTAGAAAGTTGTTATACAGTCTTTTTCAGAGCACTTTTTTGGACTATGCAAACAAGAGGAGGATGTGACAATCAGTTATTTGAGCTGGACAGAGATCGGATGTTATCGGATCTCAGTGTCGACACTGGAGGAGCAGAAATACCAGGTATAAATGTAATCTATGACATTATATCCCAAAACCACAGTACTGATGTATGTTAACCTACGCATATCTGTGTTTAAGATGACCTCTACTGACATTACACTATAACACATGCTTTGCTGGGGTACCACTTTGCTCCAACTGTGGCAAAAGATGCTCCATTCTTGCGTTAGGGTGGGACACTTCTAAATGCTACTACTATACAAGAGCAGTAATCAAGGTGTTCTTAGTGTTGCTTATGTAACCTCGTTCATGATTACTTCATTTCCCTGTCAGCTGTCTTGGTTTCTGATACAATACGCAGTGGTTGCAGACCACACCCTGTCTCTCTCAGCAGTGGCATTGAGTATGCACACGTGCCAGCCCTGGGCATCAGCAAAGGGGTGGTGTAGAGGGCTAAAAACACTCAGTCGTACTACTCAGGATGGATGTTTCCCATCATGCAGCTCAATCAGCCGCCCAATGATTCATTTCACAGACACTTGGGTAATTATAGGAGTCTGCTCTTCACCTCTGGGGATGAAACTGCATGAGCGCAGCCTGGGAGGAGAGTGGGGGTGGGTGGTGGTTGGCGGAGGAAGCAAAGACAGAGTGAGAAGTGAGTGAGTGAAAACAAAGAGACAGGAATGACGAGGGTGAAGATGGAGTAGGAGATGTAGTGAAATTCATCTAACTGGTGTCAATGATCTTGTTCAGGAAAAACATTATTTCGAGTGACAATGGAGCAAACTAATCACTGATGTGTGAGCCCTGCAAACCATTGGTATCTAATGCGGCAAAACAAACAAAAGCAACAAAAATATACAGCATATGACCTTTTAAGGTGGAAAGTAAAATAAAGGGTGTAAAAAAGGTTATATGGTGGTGACTGGATAAATGCATGATGAAAGACTAAAAAGAGGCAGTAAAGAACACAAGTGATGGCAAGTGTGCAAGCTCCCCCTATTGGTGAAACTGAAAAGGCATTTTTATACCACATGCCTCAGTACAAGTCATAGGTGGACATGTAATAGCAATTTAGGCTCAAACATCCATTAAGTGAAACTATATAGTATGCTTCGTATATAAAGAATGTTTCCAAATCAATCAGCAACTAAACCAAGAGTGAGAAATCAGGGAAAAAATAATTTCCAAGATTTTCATGAACTCAATGGTCTTTAGTGAATTCAATGGAGTGTACAAAAAATTGATTTAGATGACAATAATTGCATGGAAAAGGTGCAGTGAGACTGGTTGGCGGTGCTAAGGTTGTAAAGGGAGCCCATTGATTCAGTTGGGTTTGTTTCGAAATGTGAAATGGTGAATGTGTATTTAAGCGTGTCAGATTGAGTTGGCTGGCTAATTCTGCTTAGTGGACTGTTCATAGCTGTTAATAGCCAAGGATTTCACTTCCACATGAATCATATGAAGCCATTACAGTTGCATTGCCCAGTATACGTAGGAGTATGTATACCAACTGTAATATTCAGTCCCATCAACAGCTGAAGTGTCTTAAGGAAGACACTAAAATACAGTCCTCCCACTCACTGTAAGAAACTCTGGATAAGGGAGTACATTACATGGATGAAAATGAATCTTAGGTGAACGGATTCAACACCAAATTTACACCAAAGACTAATTTTAGATGTAAACATTTTAATTAAACTTCACAAGATGCTTACACAAAACATCAATGCTAAGACTAAAAACTATGAATATGGACTTTGTGACACAGTCAAATATTAGTTAGTAGGGAACTATTTTTCCCACAGTTTAGGAGCACAACAGCTTTGCAGGCAAACCCAGACTTGAATAAGTAAATGTAAAAAATATAAATTAAATAGTAATTTTATTCAATATTGAATATTTTGCAAAGGGAAGATGGGAAATAATTCTTTCTGTGCATTCTTGCTATACTCAGTAGCCATTTTATTAGGTACACATGTACAATCTGGTCATCTTGTTTGATCAATGGTAATCTCTCAAAATTACTGAATTAAAAAATAGTTTTTGGAGGGCAGGTTTGGAGGGTACGTGTTTGCACGAGGGTTGGTATACAATTTAAAGCAAAAACTAGGACTATACACCTCTCTTTCCTGTGTTTCTACCCCTCCTCCTCCCCAGTCCAAACCACCAGCTTCCTAAGCATCTTCTGTCCATATTGTGACTATTTTTTTATAGCCCCAAGTGCTGTGTTCAGAAATGTGATGCTTTGTTAGAAATTCCAAGGCTATAGAGAGCAGGTGCAGGGCCATTGTGACAAGCACAATTTATCGGCTGCTCCCAAGCAAGGGAACACATTCAATAATGTGCTGGGAAGATTAATCCATCCCCCACACAGGGCTGGGCTCACAGGGCGCGGCGACAGAGGTAATTTACACATGCAGGTAGCTCAACTCAGCAGTTAAGGCCTTTGGAGTTGTAAAGTACCTGTATATTAGCAGTTTTCAAACCATTTAATTACACTTTAAACTTTAGAGTCTGACAGTGTTATAAAATAAAACTTCAAGGATGCCACACAGACATACATTAACAGTTATTTGCACATTGAAAAAATATATATTGTCCTATGCATTCCACAGATGACTCCTCAGACATGTTCCTTCTGTACACTGTGTCTCAGCTGTTCATTAATATGGAGGTATGTGTTTGTATGTGTATGAACAAACACAAGGAGAAAGATGGATAGCTTTACAAGTAAGTATAGTACTCAGGGTAGTGGGGATGTTTCACCAAACCTGTACTTTATCCAGAGATAAATGACAAACTGCTCAACCACATCATATTGCTTAAGTCTGGGGGTAAACCATGGGAGTCCTCCTTGCTGAAGGCGACAGTGCCACTTTCTGCTTTTTTCCATGGAAGGATAGGATATAGGAGGGTGGATCATTGACAGGCAGTGAGAGCAGCAGGCAGTTAGACAGACATGATGTACAGCTCTGCATAATCAGCTCTCAGCCCCATTAATCTGGGCAGACTGCAACACTTGATGAGACTGTGATGCATTTGGTGAAAGGTCCTTCCCTTAGATTTCATTTTGAAGAACAGTGTCAGTGCTACCGCCAAAGCCATAAGCCCAGTTACGCAGCCACACCCCTTACCACAACACCATCACATTCAGAGGACAAACACTCCAAGGACATTTGGATTTCTCCCACTCTGGCAGCACAGCCAAATGTATAATCACACTGGTGAGCACAAAAAAAGAACTCGCATGCATAGTCAGCATCACCTGGTGCAAGCACAGGAACTGGGTCTCATTTCAAAAATCAAACAGATCTCCTTAATGATCGTCTCTCCAAGGGCACGCAGTGATATACCTAAATCCACAGTCCACAGCTATTATAACCACAGGATCACAATGAGAGAACGCCATCTGGGCTCCTCTCAAGGGAGAAAGGACATTACACAAGAGTACACAATGCAGGGGTCATTGTGTAGGATGACAAGGTCCACTGGACCTTTTCCTCTGCAGCTTTAACTCTTCCCTCGAGGCAGGTCAACCCACAATAACATGTTCCATTATAGCTGTAAATGTTTATTTCTGTCAATCTAATGAAATCTCAGCTGCAAACTATTCATCTAGTTTTTGTTAGTAAAGGTATGTGGCTGACCTTTATTTGGATGCCATGACAGCAGAGTATGGACAAACCAAACTTTAGGCATTATATGAAAAATATATCTTAACGCACCTACAATATTGCAGGGCTCCAGACTGCAATCAAATAGTGGCATTTTGCAACCATTTATTTTGCTGGCTACATGTTTTAGCGCTTGTGTGTGCGTAAAGCCTTTTAGATGGGGAAACGATGCTCCGCCTGCATACTCTCTTGGACCTGCGTACTTGCTCTGCGCTCCTCATGTGAACAGACAGACAGACAAAAGCTATATGGGTAGTAACCATGCCAACACTGGACACCAGTGAGTGAATCACTAGTGTTTTTTGTAGGCTATAGGAGCTTTTTGGACTTTTTCTATAGGCCTACATACTCTCATTGTTCTAGCTGTTCAAGTTCAGCAAAGGTGTGTGTTAAGCTTTTTTTATACTTTTGATTTGGCTTTGAATGTGCTACGACTGGTGTAGGCTAATTGTAGGGAGTTTTTACACCTTACTGTGTTCAGATAGGCTACTTAAATGGCCAGTCCCAAATGTTTGAATTTTGTGAGGTGGATAACTTTCTTCCCAGATGAACAAAGAGGCCAAATCCATAGCCTACCTAGTTTGGTAACCATTACGTCAGCAAATAGGGTTAGTTTATAAAATTACTGATCTGGTGGTTTGCGTAAACAGGGTGGCCTGGGATGGTGTCAAATTCCTGGCCTGATTTACTGTGCCAGTCCGCCCCTGGCTGAGGGAGTTTACATGGCTTAGAATTAGCAAAAACACCAACACCATGAACTGTATCTATTGCACTAAATTTGGTATACAACATGCGGGGAAAACCACGTTTGCTGAGGCAACTGGCACCACACAGTTTAAACAACACCTTAATGACGCACAACAGCAGCTTAAAACAAAAAATATCCTAAGACAGATAACACAAATAAAACGGCATCTCCATTCCAGTATGTGCATTTGTTTAAAATGGTCATCCTATGCTCATTTTCGGGTTCATAATTTTATTTAGGGGTTGTACCAGAACAGGTTGGTTTAATTTTCGAAAAACACCATATTTCTATATATTATATATATTATCTTTCATTCTGCACATTGTTGCAGCCCCTCTTTTCAGTAACAACTTTATGTCCATTGACTTTACTAACATTCAGTAAGGAGATTAGGGATGAGGGAGGCAGTGGGTGGACGTCTTGTCACTGTGTTTCTCCACCACTGTTTTTGAGGGCATGCCTGACTAGCCACTAGACAAGTGGCCCTAATCCTCTTCAGTAGAAAACAGCTTCTTTGGTAGAACTATGAAAGTGTGACACATCCACCTGATTTTTTCCTGGTTCTGGTAAGTACTGTGTACTGTACATGCTGACATAGTTTGTCATATTAGACTTGTATGGGCTTGGAGAACATTTATGTGTTACTTTTGTTCTAGTGGAAGGAATGCAAGATGCATGTTAACTGAAGACAAAAAAAGATTTTTCCAGATTTTTAACCCCTAATATTAGTTAAGCTCTAAAAACGATGAATCCTACATATCTCGTGATGCAACTCAATAGCCTCTTTTTTTTAAGACTTTCCCTGCTTGGAAAATGTCATGTCTTTCAAACTCATTGCTGCACTTTATAACGCAGGCTTTCTGTTAAAATGTGTAGTCTCCAAGCACAAGCTGAGATAACTCTGATTTGTCATGATGGTTATTTTCAAGGACTTTACAAAACTCCCTCCAGAACCACAGAAGAAATTATCCAACTCTTCTCACAGGGTGTGTAGTACTCATTTGATTATCTACAGATCCATGGCAACTGGGGAAACTGTATGACACTGATATATGAAACTCCAGAACAGTTACTAAACAGACCTTGTGGTGAGATTATGTCAACTAACTTACCATTTTAGCAGCAGAAGCTATGATGATTCAGATAATCCCATCACAACAAAATATTGTTTGTCTCTCCTCCCGACTGACTACGGGTTTCCAGTAACTGAGGCTTTTTGTCTGTTGCACTCTTTGCAAGTTTCTCTGGGTAGGAGTCTCAGCTAAATAACTAACATGATTTCTAATGCAATTTCTTTGTTACTCTCCAGTTCCTCAGAGAGAGAACAATCTCATGATACAAACATAGTGTGTGTCACATTTATATAATTTTTCTCATGTAAATTTTAATAAACATTATGATCACACTGATTTTAGTTAGAAAAGAGTTGTTGCAAGTGGGAAGTGTAAAGCCAGATAGTTAAATAGACTTAATGGGCCTTGCTGTGTGCAGGGAGTCAGAGGCTGTGACTGTGACATAGTCCACTGGGACTTCACTCCCCTTATTCTGTACGGGGCGCTAGATGTGCCATGCCTTTTATGGTCCTCTGTAATAATTCATGACCCTATACATTGGTAAATCAGAGTGAAGCAGATGAAATGCACAGCGGCGACAGCCATGGTCTTCTAAAATAAACACTGCCACAAAAACTCTTCCAGCATAATGTCTTATGGCTCAGTGACACTAAGGTCATCAAAATAAGCAAGTGCAACCAGGCATCCTAAATGAACTCCCTAAATGGTGGTTTTCAAAAAACGGCTTTCTAAAGTCATTAGTGTTGTAATGGAGCTGCACCCCGCTGTGTTGTGGGCTTTTTTCAAATTAACTATAACAACCATGTTTGGCCTAATGAATCTTGGATGACTTTGCTGCCACATTTTCATTAAAAAGGAGACATCACAGCCATACAGGTCTGTAGAACACAAAAAACACCTCCCTCTAAACAATGATGTTGTCTCTGCTTTAAAGAAATGTTTTGCTATACAGTCATATCAACATCATTAAATTATAGTATTTTAAAAAGTCAAATCTACAAAGTACCTCTATATAACAGATACAAATAAAATTGAGCTAATGTGAATACATAACAAGGTATGCAAGGAACAAATGTAATCAATTAAAGACTACTGTAGAAGTGATTATTCATTAATTTAATCTCCTCTTTGACACTTAACTGTTCCCACCTAGAAAAATAGTACTGCTTTACAACAAAGCAATAGTGCCATCTAGTGTCATGAGAAATGTGGACATGTCCTCACTGGCTCAGCATTTTACTAAAAGAAGCCATCTCAAAAAACTAATATGATTTCAGAAGAGAGAAAAGGTGGCTATGTCAATGGTAAAAAAAATCATTATCAACGATACAGTATTGTCCATTCTGGCATGAAGTGGCATGAAGTCTTCATTCTTATTATTTATTATATCTTGTAATATTGCTATTGTATAATCAGAATGATACTACCAGCATGTTTCATTAAGTAACTCACAACAAATACTACATGCAGAAAGGTGCTGATCACATAAAAAAAAAGAGGAAAACATGTTACACAGAGCTATATATAGATTAAACTTTACTAGATAATGTTTCTGCCACCTGATTTTCTTTCAGATCATCCCATGTCTGCCCACACTGCTTTAATAACAGCTTCTTGTCCACTTCAAAAATAAAGGTATATTAATAACATGGCTATGCAGGAATAACAATATTATAGTGTCATAGTTAGGTGCGCAGACATGAGCAGGCAGCAAGTTACGCGAATGCCTTTTCTCAATTAAGTTGTCTTGGAAGGAGTTGTGGGACATGGAAGCAGTTCGAACCATCTCCCAAAAACCTTATCCAATGGTACGGCAAATACCCTATGTTCCCATTGTGTCCATCTCCAGCAAACCTGAGGCACATTCTTGTCAGCTGCAAGTGCCAGCTACGCCCGTAGAGCAATCTGACAGCCATAAACGGCCTGCCTCCTCAGTCACTCCATCCTGCATCTGAAAGAGTGTTTGTCCATGAAGGTCCTGGAACAGAGGTTCTGCTTTCCATCTGAGATGATGCAGAACAAAAAGGCTGGAAAACTGAGGTTTGCCCAGTGAAAGATGGCTGTAGAAGCTACTACCAAGCTGCTTATGGACATAGGAATCTGAGACCAGGCCTAATGTTAAGCCATCAAAGCCCTCTTTGGTGCGGTAGAAAGGACAAGCAAGTGGCTCTGGATTAAGAGGAGATGTGATGACATCAAGTGTAGTGAGCTCATTAGTGAAACACTGAGGAAAGACAACACCAACTTGAAAACCCTGAGATGTCATCATTGCTTCCACTTGTAACAGCAAGGGCTCAAGGTATGTGCAACACATAAGGGATTGCATCACTTACTCCTAAGTAGAATCATTCAGGTCCTGGTACATAATATTGCCTTATTTATACGCCAGATATCCAATCGGTATTCTGTATTGCTAGATATCAGGATTTTAGGTGCTGGAATCTGCATCGTTAACAATAACAAAAGGTCAAATTGTAACATCAAGATATCTTCACAAATACGTTCACATTTGACTGTAGAAGCATTGAGACAGACAGATAGGCAAGGTTCCGTAGCTTATCAATACTTATGGGTTGTGCCAAATGAGCCAGGACTCCCATTCATTTTTGAATTTTTCTGTTCTTTCAGAAAGGCTTAAGTTCCCTTTCCTCTCTGCCACCACACTTCCACTTTGAATATCTGCCATGCTCTCTCAAGGTTTCAAATGTAGGTTTCCCCAGGTCACGATGGGGTCAATTGCTGAGCTAAAGTAAGCTAAAGGTGACATCCTGTGACTCTCCAAAATAGTAGGTCAGACTCTGTCTCTCCTCTCTGCCTGCTTGGTCAACTGACTGAAGCAGCTGTCTTGATAAGGATGCGCTGCTATCCATTTGTTAAGCAACCCCAGATAGAGATTATCTTTATTTTGTTTCATTACAGACAGGCTGACCGGCTCTATGTAGAAAGTGTTGCATGTGGCTTGAATTACACACAACGTGATTTAGGTTAACGTAGGTAAGCGCAGTGTCTTGATTTGAACCAATATCCAATAGACTCTTCACACATGTATTGAGGGGTGAACAATAACCTTATTTGGAAACATAGTAATTCTCTGTAGGTCTAGGAAGGATAGCCTAAATAGCCCCAGACAGTAGTACCCTTCAGATTTGGTGTATGCTGACAATGTGTCTCCTTGGCCTGAGTCTCAATAAACAATGCCGTGTAAATCTTTATCAGTATTCAAAACATCTTCAACATACCTGAACCTGGCACACTGTATTTCCATAACATTTGGCAACAAATTTAAAACACTTAATGCAAAATGGGTACTGTGATAGTGAACAAGAATTATACTTGACTGTTATGTAACAATATAATGCATTAAAAAGGTTTGCAGCAGCTCTTATGATGCTTTATTAATATGTGTATTAATGATATGGGCTTTGCATGAAGTGACACAGTTTACTATTATATGTGCTGTTAGTTTAACACCAAAATATAGAACAACAACAAACAAAACAGTACTTACAGAAGAAAAAAATGACCATTGCCAGTGTAATGAGTCTCTCAATATTCCTACTTGCAGATTTGGCCATTTTTCATTGAGTAAATGTAAAACACTACACCTAATAGAATCTGTCAAACTATACTTTCTCATAGTGGACTTAAATACATTAGTGTCTTCATTGCCAGGTCACTCTGTTACTCATAGATTCAATATCCATTTATTCTTGGTAATAAAAAAAAATCAATTTGCAAGGTGGTTGGCAGGCTTCCACAGCTGCTGATAAGGCGGAGTTGTCTGTTGGCACATTACAAGCAGCTGAAGTGCCTCCAGTGCTGTACCTAGGGTGCAGTGTATCTGAGAAATTACTTGCATATCATTCACATTGATTGTTTAATCAGAGATCGTGACTTCGCAGAATTACACATGTATGAGAGTTTGTATGAGAGTTTAATGTGATGCCACATGAACAGTATCAACAACACACTTTCTATTTCAGGCATTTTCATGATCACGATCTTTCCCAAAACAAATAGTGAAAGTATGAAGGGAACAGCAAGGGGCTATAGTGTGTTTACAATAAATTGTCAGTATACTATATGATGGCTTAATCTAGAAATCAAACAAACTGAGTGCCGAGGGTGTTACAGTAAAATTGTTAAATCAATTAAAGTGACCAGACGAGAAAAGCCATTATATAAAAGTATAAATGTTTATCTAACAGTACAGTACCGTCTTTATTCACTTAAAAAAGCAGTTTCTCGGTTATGTAATCTAAAGCCCTGTGGGACTAACCCGTTTTTTTAATGTCTGTTGGATGATGGCATTGCATTTTAATTGGTGTTTATGCAGCTACTTCACTTCATTTTAACTGGCCACCCATTTTTTTTCCCCCCACGAAGGAGGGGACCACACCTGTGCAATGTTCATGATGAATTATTTAAATTGAGATGAGTTACCGCTTGGACAGACAATTTGTTCTATTAATCAAACAAAAAGAACAATCTGTTTGACTGATTGGATTTACAACAATGTAACAAACATTATTTTTGCCGTTAAATATAAAACAAAAAAACATCACATAGCATTCTAAAAACATGACAGTTATGTATGTTACTCTTGAATTTCACAAAGCTCACATGAACATGGCAACTACTGTATATAAAAAGGTATTTTTCTCTGACACTAATGTGACTTAATATTTGCATCTGGCATAGCAAATTATAAGCATACGGGACAACCTCACTCTCCTGCCTGTGTCTCTATAGCACATAGTTCACCGTGACAAGAATACCATATCCTCAGCATAGAAGGCACAGAAGCATGAGAAGCATAAAAGCTAATAACCAGATGTTGGGCACAAGGAAACTCTTACCTTTTCCACAAACTACAGCGAAGTACAAATAATAAGTAAAGTAAAACCTTTCCTCAATTAAGTTGTCTTGGAAGGAGTTGTGGGACATAGAAGCAGTTCGAACCATCTCCCAAAAACCTCATCCAATGGTACGTCAAATACCCTACGTTCCCACTCTGTCCATCTCCAGCAAACCTGAAGCACATTCTTGTCAGCTGCAAAATAAGCATTACACAAGACCGCACTTGGTACTTTTTAAGCATGCAAATAAACTTTGACATTGAAAACCACTAGTGGTAAGCACATCACTCTTTGCAATACTCGTATACGTATAACCTGTGTAACTGACAGCAACCTGCTGTTTTTACAAGTTGTACTATGCACTCTCTGGATGATGATTCACCTCCGTAAGCTAGTTATCAAGCTAGCTAGCCTATTGTTAAAAGCCATGTTACTTCACGTTAAAAGCCATGAGCTATGAGCTGTAATGTTTTCTATACATTTGTCGCTCATGGCAAAGTTTCTAACGTGTTGCTACTGAGCACATGAGATTAGACAACACTGGACAATTTCATACTTTCTAAACAGTTTTATCTATGCGTGAGGTGGCGGCAAATACGCGTTTATATGAGTTTTGTGAGGTGTTGGATTATTGGAAACTTTATAAACTTTGTGAAACGCCGTCTACTACAAAATTGTTATTATTGGTTACATCATGTAAATTCGGCAAAATTAATGCATGAAGTTATTCCGTTTTTTTGTATATACACACACTGTATATTAGTGTCGTTTTGTCCCGGTGTGTTGCAGTACCGGCGTGTAAGCTACTCTGTCACTAGATAAATGATATGTCTTGTTAACAGCTGATCAGCTGCTCAGTTGACTGCTCGCACGAGGCTGTGCACACAGTTATTTCTTACTGTATATATACCCGTTTGATCCATAACAGAACTTGATTTCTGTGGAACTTTCTGTTGCTGCAGCAGAAACACTTTAAATTATGTTTTTCAAAGCGGTATTCATTTTATTGTCTTGATCATTAATTAGCATGTGCTTAAAACAACACCGAGCTTAATTTAAGCGCTGATAGCTAAATAAGAGGCTTTTAGTAATCTTGCGATTTATAATCAATCGTTTCAATAATCGACAGATTAATCGAAATAGTCGTTAGTTGCAACCCTAATGCAATGTGCAGACTAATGGATAAACGGATCAGAAAATAAATGGATAGATAAATGAATTAACAGAAAACATACTGTCAACGCATTGATGAATTACAAATGAACCAAATGAACAATTAAAAAAAAAAACTGTATTAACCAACAAACAGCTACATAGCCTATGCAAATTACTAACACTACCTTACAGTTCATTACTTAATGTAATGGAAACATACTATTTTGCATGTAATTCTTTATATTGTCATGTGTTTCCTGATTGCTATAGAGTTCCACTGAGTTACAAATACTAGAGTTGAAAAGGTCATATATGGTATTGTTTCTGTATGAATATGCTGTATGAGCTAGGTTCCTGTGGTGAAGCAGACACGACAAGTAGGTGGTAGACTATGCGGTTGCACCCTACCTGTGTACCTGTGTGCTTTGTGTATAAAAGATAGGCAGCAGAAAGTGGAAACACCCCTTTTAGCCTAAAACTTGCTTGAAGGTTTATTGTGCCCGCTGGCACAAGTGTTAAATAAAACCAGACAGACACACTGTTTTTTTAGTTCTTTATCATAGACATTCCCACCACAGTACATTAAGTATCCTGTTGGTATGCCGTGGGAGTCCAGTGTGTGCTTGTAACCACGATTCTTCCGAGTGAGTGTGAGAGTTGGAAATGATAAACCTGCCAGCCCTAACATGGTCACTGGTAATGTTAAAATACATTAAAAATACACTTTTCCTGCTGAACCCTGGCTGCCCAAAATGACTCCACCCAGTCCTCCACTCTAATGTACATCATGAAAGCATTACTGACAAATAAGTTAAAAGATGTAATTGATGTGCAGTTCTCAGTGCAAAACCATTAAACAAAACTTATCAAGTTTCAGGCTTGTAGCTCAAGAGTTTGGGGGCCTCCTTTCTTTATCTTTTAAATACATTTAACTTTAACTTATGGTAGAAGTGGGAGTACTTCTCAGTTCCTATCTAACAAAAAAAGCAGTTATACAGACACACACACATATATATATATTTTGTCAAATCACAAACTGTAAAACTCATTATTCCAAATGGTAGATGAATGATTTGATATTTGTTTTTATGGATGGCTCTAGTAATCTCATAGTCTGGCACTTGTCCTCTCCTGTCCTCCCACACGATTCACCCTGGCATATGCCACAGCTGAGGCCCATTAATCAGAGCTCATTTTATAAAGGCTGAATACACTACTCCCAATTCTCGTGCATTAACCTTGTTCCTGCCCCTTACCACCCCTGAAAGTTGGCATTAGTGTGCTGTGTGTGTGTATGTGTTTGTGTGTGTGCGCGCGCATGCACGTGTGCATGTGTATATATTTTGAGCCCTTGTCACTTGTTAGGGTAGCAATTCCTGCTATGCTATAAATAAAACCAGTCACGGGGAGGGATGGAAGCCAGTGGAGTGCTTTGACAGCAGAGGGCATAGTGGCCTTGTCTCCCTAGGATACCAGGATTAAATCTGGTCTACAAACTGGAAGCTTACTGCATACCTAATATACTGTACCTTTGCGCATTATAAACCTGAATGCAGTCGTTATAGTGCTGGTCGATTAATTGAAAAGCAATCAAAAGGGAAATTCAGACCCTTTAAACGTCGTAATTTTGCCATGTTGGTTATTTAATCCTTTTAATATTTTCCCCACTGTGAGTTCATGTACTTTCCCCTTAAAAACATACTACACCATGTGTAGTCACATGAGTCCGCCCCCTCCAACCCTGCTCAGCTTCCACACCAGTCTGAAACTCGAGGGGAGATGTTAGCTAGCACTAACCGCCGTCACTTTCCAGCAGGCAGACTTTCCAAAAGGCAGACTTTTATCAACGGACACACAGTGACCTCCACTGTACATTTACTGCCAGACTGACAAACATACTTGCTTACTTGCAACCAAACTAAGAAGAAACACAGTAGAAAACATTTGATTCTTACCTTGACCCTGAGCATCCGGTAAGCGACCACAGAGAATAAGGAGGAGCTGGAAGGTGGAAAGAGGCACACCCACTCTAAGCACTCTGCATCCCACATTGCTCTGGCTCCTTACGGCCATGGCACCATTGGATACTGTATTAAGATACAGACAAGCATTTCCATGTTCTTTATATAGTTGTGGAAAAAGGCCCATTAAACATATGTTCATGAGGCCAGGCAGAAAAGAAAGAAAATCATCTGGAAGATATTTAATTCAACAATTTTATCCTTTTCATTTCTGCAACTTTACTGGTTGTATAATGTTTACTTTATGGTGGGAAGAAATACGATATCTTGAAAAAAACAGATAAAATAGAAATACATATTGATCTTTACTGGTGTACTAGTATGCTTTGCCTCTAATGCCAATTTAAATTTGGGGGATTACCAAAACTTCTTGCCAGCATAGATAGAGTACGTTTTCAAAAAATCCATCACTCTGGAACAAGCTCCCTCTTGCCATCCGCTCTGCCTCCCCTTTAATAACCTTTAAAAACCAGCTTAACACACACCTCTTCACTGAGGCCTATGGGCTTTAATCTCCCCTGGCCTCACACCTCTTACCCCCCCACCCCCAAGCGTCCTTGGTTTTGTGAAAGGCGCTATATAAATCAAAGTTATTATCATTATTATTATTATTACTTGAGCTTTGCCCACATTTTATTTTATGCTGTTTTCCCAGTAAAGACAGCAGTGTATTTACACTGAGAAACAAAGAAAAAAACATAAAATGTGGGCAAAGCTCCATCCTGTCACTGTAATAACTGGTGCATACTGTGTGGCAAAGTTTACTAAGTGCAATCAGTCAACCTGACATTTCATAACAGGCTTCCAAAGGAAGAATGAAATCAATAGACCTATACTTTTTACGCACTCATTTATTTTCACATCTTGACACCCAAGAAAGAGATTAATTATTTGGCACCATTGCATCATTGGACACGTAAAGAAGACCAATTTGCTGTGTCTTCAAATACCAAAAAAAAACAAAAACACCATTCAAACAACAGGCATTATGTTTGATCACAAACCATTACATCTCATCGACAATTTCTTACTCTACAGTCTAGCAGCATACTGCTTTTACCACCATTCAACAATGGTAAATAAATTAGTAATGAATACTTTATGGTATTAAAATCTCTAATCAAAATACTACAATTATCAAACACTGCTTTCAAATATCAAAGCCTGTGTGAAATTGTGATTATGTAACTTTCTTACGCAGCACTTAAGTTTTATGGAGTCATAGGAGTGCCATAAAAAAGAATAAGTCTGCAAAGAATAAGAAAATAAATGTGCAACTATAAAGAGGAATAAATGAAAGAATAAATAAGTAGGTCTAAATACAACAAAATGTTGAAATATAAAGTAAATAAAATAATAAATGTGCAAACAATGGTCGAATAGTTCCCAGTGACTATGTTTAAAATGCCCATAACTACCAAAAACATTACTGCGAGCTGACAGTACATTTCACATCATGTACTCATCATCTACTGTATATAATTTTATTTTTCCATTCATTATATTTGGATCATGGAGTTATACACTCACAGCAGAATATTATTCAGAGCTGAAAACCCTTTTTACTTTAACAAAATTAATATTCAGAGGGAAAAACACTGGTCACAAAACATCTTTAAGCAAGAATATGTCCTTCATGTGACATGCTGATCAAACTTAATACAGGTACATAAAGAGTTAACTTTAAACAATGAAGATGGCTGACCACAATTTATCTACATACATTCCTTTGAAGTTTGTAACTAACTTTTGAAATATGGGGTAAAAACATTAAGCGAGTCGCAGAAAAAGACAGTCTAAAATATAGTGCAAGTCTTAAGCAAGTTCAGTTTTGTCTAACAAAAAAATCATGAAGAACTCTTGGGGGGTAAGGGTGTAAACTCTCTTTACACCCTTAACCCCCAAACACACACTCCCCGACACACACATACTACCTGAACTGTATCTGCACCTCCGTGTGGTGTTTCTGCTTTATCTCCCACAAACAAGTCCAGCTCCCACGGCTGCTTGAGTAAATTTCTTCCCTTCGCCTCGGTGTACACTCACAACTGGCACAGCTCTCTTCCCTTTCATCGGCCAAATAGCCCATCTGTAAAGACAGAGGGAGGGAAGCAAAAAAGAGAAGAGGAGAGGAAAACCAATGGATGGGAATGAGAAGAAAAGGAAAAGAGAGACAGATTGCTTTGATAATGTAGATTGTCAGGAGCTGCATTCTTGGTAAGCCAATGTGCACAGAGTAAAAATCGCAGAGTTAAACTAATTTGATTTCACATTCCCTCAGTGCTGCCGTTTCCTTTTCTATTCATTTGTTCGCATTTCAGCTTTTGAGCGCCAAATCAAAAGCCTGGCTGCTGTACACTTAAATCACAATCTATGTAGGATCTTATTGAAGCGCTAGACACTGTCCCTTATAGCATTTCAATGCACAAAGTAATACAAAACATTTCAAATTCACAATAAGCACAAAAACCAAGTATTGGGGGAAAATGCTTCTCTTTATCAAAGGATGGGAGCAGGATAGATGTCAGAAGCCGCTGCTTTCAATAAATAGAAAACTAAGACAGTAAAATAGTGGTAATAACACAATGCAGCAAAAATCTAGAGATAGATGAGCCAGGCCGATAGACCAGCCAATATTGTCTTATCGTAGATATAGCAGTATCTGCGTATGTGTTGGCCAATAAGCAAGTTATTACAGTACAGAAATGCCAAAGTTATGTTTGAGAAGTTATGTTAGAATATGATATGTTTCAGAATTTATAAAGTGCCCCCATTACATAATTTCTGTACCAGAACTGAATAACAGGCAATATATCATTCTCTGTTTTTTTAAACTCTCAAATATCAATGCCTCCTGTTCAAAATACTTTCCAAGATGACAATAACTAAGCCAAACCTTGATGGGTCAAGTCCCTACCCTGAACAACTTATGTTAGTGTCCTTTTGCAAGGCATTAATTATCAACTACTCTAATGGAGCTGCTCAATAGAAAAGGGCTGACTGTGGTTAGATTGGGTAGCTAAATTCCAGCACAGATTAGGCCTATTTCAGTCATTTGTCAGTTGCCTCATATTGTTTTATTTATATAAAAGGATAACAATATGCTATTGTCTGGACTTGTTTTACTGCTGATAAATGTCTGTAACTCTCAGTCAGCATTATTTGACCAACGGCTTCAGCAGTGTTTTTAATGTAATTGAGCTATTTTAAAGTTTAAGTCCATATCACTGAGGTGTTGACATTATTTCGGCAACCGAGTAACTAAGTCACTGCCCTTGAGACAGGAAGGTCAAAGCAGAGAAGAGCACAGCTAGATACCCTGGAGACTGTAAGAATTTAGCAACTTTCACAAAACACATAAGCTGACGCAGGGACTTTAACCCGGGTCTACTGCTGAAGGACTCTCCTTGCTGACTACACATCCTGCTGTCCAAAAGGTACATTAGTCATATGTCACCATCGCATTTTGAATTCACTGATACTTTCCATGTCACATTTCAATTCCAGTTCTAATTATAGTAGTCACAAAACATGCAAGCCTGAATTAAACATAATCAAAAATATCAATGCTGAGTGGCATTAGTCAGTTCATAATGTGACCCCTCTCAAAACTGCTCACTTGGTTGATGGGAGAACACCAGGGAATACCAGGTGCTTTAAGCTTTTACACTTCGCTATACAAACAGCAGAGCTGCTTCCTCAGTGGAGATGGTTTAGAAATGCATCTTGTGCCTACACTCTGAAATAAATATTATATAATTATGTTATTATTAAATATAATTAATAAAGGGGGTGACAGTCTGTGGGTCGCCGGTTCCAAGATAGTCTATTGCTAAATGTGCCACTGAGCAAGGCCCCGATCCCCTAACTGCTCCCTGGCTGCTGCACAATGGCTGCCCACTGCTCCTAATTAGGAGCAAGGTCCAAGAGGTTTCCATCTTGATATTCATTCACTCTGTCAGAATATCAACCTTAAATTCCTGAATCATTCGGTTTTCAACACCAAGTTCAAAATCAGGCAGAGGAGAGTTTTCACTGGTGTTATCCTGCACCAGATTAACAAGACTGTCTACAGCAGTCAGTCCTCTAATCTTCTTGAAAGCAACCCTGTCCCTAACTCTCTGCAGCAGCTCGCCCCAGCTCTGCTCCCTTGCCATCTGCATATTCTCACCAAGGTAAACTCCCAAAACTTTAACCATTCTCTCAACCCTGTGAAAATTCCATCTGTTAGGGGTGTGTGTAACAAGCCTCCGAAAAAGGAGATTTCTGATTTGCATATATTAACCCTGGCCCCCAAATTCCTCTCCTAAGTATGTAGATGTTCAACAACTTTATCTACACCCAGCTCAGTCTGGATTATAACGTTGATGTCATCTGCGTACAGAAAGACCTTGGTTTCTCTGCCAAGTGGAGTGTGGATTCCATTGATTCCACCGTCTCCCAAATAAACTAAATATAAATCAAAGTGATTAAGCCAGTTGTTAAAGTTTTGGGAGTAAGCCTAGTATACTTTGAAAAACTGATAACAGAACCAGAGCCAGCTGCTGCTTGAAGCCCCTGTATAACTCCCCAGACAAACTGTCTATGCCTGGGGCCTGTACCACGAAGCGAGTTCAACATAACCAGGACATCTTTACGTGATCTGGCTTCACTAACCTTAACAATTTTGATCGTGATAAGCAGTCCCATGAAGCTGGTTATCAACGCGGTAAGTCAACTCAGGGTTTCCCAATCTAGCCGTGAGTGCGTTTACATAAAAGAGGCGGTGTTAGTAGCAGATGACCAGTCGCAGACATGAACAAGTCCACCGGCAATAGAGCAGCATATTTTACAAACGAAGAGCAAACTGTAATGTTGCTGAAATACGGCATAGTCTAAGTAGCACAGCTGCAGCTGACACATGCATGGAGACAGAAAATCGCCGACAGTCTGAATGCCAAAATGAACAGGCATAGTCTATAATAGCCTAATGTGTTGTTTTGATGTGTTCTTTTGGTTTTATGAAAATATTAGCTATATATTTGAGCTTTGCTGTGTGTCAGCATTTCCACAAGGCTTTCAATCAGTCTCTGTAGGTTCATAATGCTATACAAAAGTTTCTCCGTATTGCCACAGCAAACAAAGGCAGGTTATAAAACATAGCCAAACAAAAATCTGTGGGATCTCCTAAAGATGATGATGTCATTTTTCAAGAGAGCTGATTGGTCAGAAGGCGGTGTTTCATCGAGTTGATCTCTTATCTGGAACACAACCTGCTTTGGATCAGGTTAGCTGTTCAGCATAAGTTAACATGGCAATCTACCCTGGTAAGAAGTGAACCACCGTCGTGGTACTAAAAACCCAGGGTTAACCCTGTAGTTAGCTCAAATCCTGCTTCATAGTACAGGCACCTGGATTCTTGTTATTTTTCAACTCCTCGATGGCAGCCTCCACCTCCTGTAGAGTGATAGGTGCATCGCAGCAAACACGTTCCTCTAGGTTGATATGGCCGTAAGCAACAGAAAGCTCCACAAAAAGGCTCTTTATAGATGTCCACCACCTTCATGAACAGCCATGTTCATTTACATACACCAACCACACAAATTACACCAGGGAGCAAGCCATTCATTTATTTTGCTTGCTTTTGTTAAATTTTTAACTCTGCAAACTTTAGTGACATTGTGATGTCTTGGCTGTGTCCTAATCGGTTAGAACAGACTATATACTGGCCTGCATCAAAGGTCTCTTTGGGTCCCCCAAAGTTTCATTGTTCTACATAGATAAGGCAAATTACCATGTTTTTTTTACCAAAGCTATCACATACAAACACAGAGCAAAGACTAACATTACTTAGGCCTAGTTAGCATCGTTATGGATAACAAGTTAGTGTTTTTAGTTGGGTAAATTCTAACTTACATAGCAAGGCTTAGCTTTATCTTAAGACAACACAACTGTTAGAAGGACACAGCTCAGAAAACATATGATCGATGGTTAAAGTTTATTAATCTTGTAGCAAGCCAGTTTCCAATAAAGTTTCCAGTATTTAGGGTGTCAAAACAGCTTGCAGCACTGAAAAACATCTGGGGCACTGAGCTGTCACTAAAAAACTAACTAGCCAACGGGGATGCACCCCTTAAAAAACAGCCAACTAGAGAAGTTTGTGTAAGAACTGCAAACAAAAAGTCAGGCTGCACAAATGAGAGAGCTGGCAGCGTGACTGCAAAGCAGACAGTGAGAGCAAAAATCTGATCAGTGACAAAAGAAGCAGAGGGAACTGTAAACATAAGAAGTTATTATCAAAAAAGTAAAAGACCTTAATAATTTTTGTTTGACTAAATTGGCACAAATCTAAATCCATACAAGTAGATTCATATTCAGATTGTGCCACATGGCTAAGCCCTAGTAGTTGTGTCTTTTCAAAGGCAAAAACAAATACATAAAAACAAAATGTTGGCAAATAGTACCATACAAAAGTCTATAGATGACATGAAAACACCTGACATCAGCAGAAATCCAAACATTGAAAACTTGTTTTCAGTCATCTCATTTATGGCATTAGTTGCACCTGTGCTTTTCCTCAATAGAGTCTCCACACTTGCCATAAACTTGATGCTAGCCAATAGTAAATCCATAGAGCTAGGAACTAACGTTATAGCTACAATACTGACATGGGCAGAATATAGGCATAACGTTATTGTTTGCCTGGAATCCGTTAACGTTAGCTCAGTTGTTGATTAGGGATTTCCACTGCAGTTCAGACTCACTGATAGTTTGTGCTTTTAAAGTAACTTAGATAGTATTAGCATAACTAACGTTACAGAGGCAACTTAACCATTAATTTCTCTGAAAGGCAGAAATGTATTTTCGTGTTCAATCAAGGGCAATATTAACAGATAACCGTTGAAACGTCCAACAGAACTTCACCTGCTGCATCACGTTCTGATAATTGTTTTTATTTTTTTTCTCGCGCAGCCGCAGGACCTAGCTTGGATTGTATAACGTCATGAATCAGGCAGACCAGACAACAAAAGTCTAAAAAAATATTTACATTTATTGATGTATTTCTTTACCAAGTCAGATGTTCAATTGCTGTTTCAATCATAAATCAGTAACATTTTATTTCCCAACAAAACTGTTTTATTTCTGGCCTAAAAGTAGTTAAATTTAAATATATTGGGTATAAAAATAACATTACTGAAAACTGAGCATAAGGGCCACACAAGAAAAAAAAGATTTCGATAATAATGTCAATATGTGTATAATTGTAGAATGTAAACATGTCCTTAGTTTCCTCAGTGGTAACTACAGTCATGATATTCTTTAAACAATTGCAAGGAGTCAGGAGCAAAAACATGGTCAGGATAGACAGGATCTAACCTAAAAAAAATGGAACTACAAAGGGTATTAATGAAAAGGCCTTTTTTTTTTTTTTGAAAATTTGCAGTAAATTGTATTAATGTTCATGGTGTATACGTGTTTGTATACTGGTATATGTATATAAATAACTGTATATATTGTTTCATTTTATTTTATATGTTACATATTTTAATGGGCCTACAGGTCCACACTTAATTATATGTTATGTGTGCTGTATAATGACTAATAAACAACCTTGTACCTTGCACCTTGTATTTGTGGGGATATTAGGTCCACAATTTCCTTGCATGTATATTTTTTTAATTAAGGGTACTTGAACCACTTGGCAGTGATACCACATCTATTTTTTATTAGAGATGACTAAATGTACACATTTCAGAGCTTTCTTATCCCATCCTTGCCATTATATCCCCCAACAAATTCTGAATCATCCCTACAAATAGAAGCAAAGCAATTAAATTTGTCTGCGGTGTTAATGAGATGTTGAGCGTTGAATGGATTTGGTCTCATGAGAAGTGTAATTGCCTGCTTGATTTTGGTTAGTGGAATATTAGTTGCTAGAAGTTCTTTGGCATACTTGTTTTGATGAGCATCATGGTGTTATGTGGAAATAATACATAATATTTTAAAACCAAATTTTTATTTAGCTTTTCGACACATAAACACAAACATAGACAGCTCCAACAACAACCAGACAAATGTAAAAATATTGAACAAAATTAAGATAATTGTGTCCATATGCTTGTTTAGTAAGCACTTTTTAGTATAAAGTAAAATAAAGTAAATGGTGGATGGTGGACCTGAGGCTACACCTGGACATTCATTACCTGAAATTCTTGAAGTCATCCACTCACAGTCCTCTTTATTGTTCAATCAAGTTATTATTTTCATGAAAAATTGAATCACATTTGTTCTTAACGGTGATCACATAATACACATATGTAACACAATATATTGCGGTGCTGTTGGCGTGCAGATTGACTTTACACTTTATTCCCTCAGTTGTTGCACTAATGATCCCAATAAGAATCTCTGCTCTAGTTGAGAGACAGGACAGGTCTCCTGAGTACACCGAGGATGATAAAGAATATTGGTGGAGCTGCAACCACAGCAAAGGCAGTGGAGACCTGTGGGAAATAACGTGACCACAATGTTAGTAAGATATCACATCACAATAAATTGTTATAAGTCTGATATGCCTGCTGCTGGCCAGTGGTGGACATGTAAATATACTTAAGTACTGCACTTCAGCACAATTTTAAGGTACAACTCATAATTTAGTCAAGTATTTCTTGCATAATTAGTACTTTTACATTTGATGCTTTGTAAATATGTATTACTGATAATACTTGTTATAAATGTAGCTTAGGCATACCACACTGACCATAATAGCAGTACTGTAGTCCTTTTTGAAAGATTGAAGATACACGTTGAAGAGGGCAAGGCTGCAAGGCAAGTATGAATCTGCATTTTCGGAGTCTCTGCATCTTTTGGAAGAAAATATAGAATTGTTTTTCTTTCAGATTCATGTTGACAACAGTATACTACACTTACACAACCAATGTATATATGCAATACAAACACACCTTTTGTACAAAGCACTAAGAAGTAAACTTCTATCTGCCAGATACAGCTCTGAAAGGCCGAGTTCAATCAATACTGACAGCGGAAGCCTGTAACCGTCTTCAGCAATGAGTCCAAGGTTGTACCATCCCTGTGGAAGAACAGTATGGCTTACACGCACATGCCCACACAAGTGCAATTATGAATAAACACAAACTTGAAAAAAAGAATATATATATATATATACATACACACAGCAAGAAAATCTATTTAAAAGAAGCAGACCTGTGGCTCGTTCCTTAGTGCTGCAACTAGGTACATCTCTGCTGCAGAGGACATGTCTTTCTGCCTGTCACTCTGCCCCTCAAACAACAGGTCACCCATCCTAATTAAGGCTGGAGAGGTAATAATATTAAAAAGGTTTCAGTTGTGAATATTGGCACACAAGTTTCCTAATACTGAGTCCCAAAAGATAGTTATTTACCATAAGTGTCAGGATTTTGACTTTGGATTGTAAGGTTGTAATATCTCCACATGCAGTTTGATGCAAAGGCAGGATCCAGAAAACCGAACTATGGACATAAAGAGTACAAAAATGAATAAAACTGTAACAATAACATGACAATACAGCTACTGTAGAGATAACTCACTGTGTTTTGTTCACATAGATATGCCACATTGAACTGGGCAGCTGCATACCCGGACTCAGCAGCCATCATGTAATATAACAGTGAGCTGAACCTGTTGAAAAGCTAGAATGTCAATTTGCTGCAACTACAGTCAAGTGGCCTGATCAGGATAATTGGCAAGTGTGAATAGAAAAAACGATTACATGTCACTCTTGAGATATGAATCCAAGGCTTTCCGCAAGATGCTGCCCAGGTATCCATTGTGCTCAGCTGCCCACTTTGCCCACCTGCAGTCAGTTAAACATACATTTCAGTCATGACATAAGAAAAAAAACATACATGTGAAGTGAAATAAATAAATAGCAGCTAACAAAACGGCATCTGATGGACGTCTGTTGACGTAGCCAGGCATCCCAGTGGTCCAGATGTCAGCAATTTGAACTGCTCCTCTGATGTGCCCTCTCTCTGCAGACTTCAGATAGTATTGATAGGCCATAAACTGTCAGAAATACAAAAGTTTTACTGCTTTAAATAAGCACTCAAGACTAGTCGGTAAGCATACTAGTAGCATTTATACTTGAGCTAACCTGGTCAGCAGCTTTTCCTGGATACAGACCCTGTGAGTAAATGACACCAAGATTCACAGCAGCATCTGGACACTTGAGGAGATCAGCCTGCTCCCACAGCTGCACTGCCTTCTCATAGTCCTGCTCAATCTGCTCATAATACCAGGCCAGGGCATTGATTGCAGGAACAAAACCCTGTGGGACAGAATATTGTAAAAATAGGAGTGCAAACTTTGAATGGGTTTTTGGAACAGAAAGCTGTTTCCTAATGTTACATTATAGATAAATTAATAATAAAGGAGTAATAAACATTTAACTATACAAAACCTGTTCCATTGCTTTCTTCAGAAAACTGATAGCTTTTGGGATGTCCTTTTCAACCCCTTGCCCCTAAAGAGAAACAAATTAATATTTGATAATCACTACTACTATAATATATGATTCTACATCAGATGTGATTCTGACCTGCAGTAGGACTATGCCATAGTCATACATTGACCTCGGGTCTTCCCACTTGACAGCACCCCTTTCGTAGTGCCTCACAGCCACCTGGATGTTTGGAGACACTCCCTGCTGACCCCAGAACAGCATGCGAGCTAGGGCATGCTGCAAGACAGTCATTACGAAAAAGGACAGGATAAAACATCATCACCTTGTTCAAGTGTCTGTGGCCATTTTCTTTTACCCCTAAAAAGTGTACTTTGAGACACAAACCTAAAACCTGACGCCATATTTCTTGAAATTTGTAATATAATATATAATGTTTTTTAGTGACTCTTGGTGCTTGTGTACATGGCCAACTTAAAAAGCAGAGAGGGCAGAACAGGCTACCTCAGCTTCAGCTGCTCCCCTGCTTGCCTGCAGTTTCAGCCACTGGAAGATATGATGGTCTTCATCTGTCTGGAGATTCAGCACCTCATCATTATTTAAGTAAACAGCCTCAACAAATGTCTAAAAAAAAGAAACACAGAAGACAAATGTAAAAGCAGTGCTCTGAACTTTAAAGAAAACGTGAACCCCTTTTGAGCACTGTAATATTACCAAATTCAAATCACACTGTTATCTTTCTTCATATGAAAAGCAGTGACAAAGGTAAACTTATTGATGATGGAAATCTGAAAACTATAGCCACAACAAGGGGAGCAGAAAATGTATAACCATATCACATATCAGCTCATATGTTAAAAATAATATTTAATATAATAAGCTACATATGAGTTTCCTCCCAGCCTCTGCATTACAATTACAGTATGTCTGACACTGCTAGTTACGACAAAATGTTTTGTACAAATACTATTCTCTGATATTTTGTAATATTTTTTGCAAACACGTTTATGATCATTTAAATTGTGCCATTAATTACACTGCATATTAGGCAAGAAAAGGTTCATATTTACTTATATAAACATAGGTTTAGTGACGGATAGTGATGAAAAAACAGAACCCACAAAGTCCTGCTCCAATGACAAGCTTTTGGTACAGCATACAGTAGAAATGCATTACTTTTTGATTAAACAAAATATGCAAAATTAGTACACCAAAGCATCCAGTTGCAAACATTACCTGCTCTGGTGTGGGATTAAGACGGTCTAAAGTTGTCTGTTTAGCAATGTTTGCATAATATGCATAGGCCAAATCGTGGTCTGTGGAAAGGCCATGCACACCCTGATGATGCAGGTGCCCAAGATGCAGGAGTGCTAATCGATCATCCTTCTGGCCTGCAAGCAGTGCCAGGAGCCAAGCCTGTGCCAAACACAAGGGCATGATAGAATATAGAAACTGGACATGTTCACCACAGGCATAGTTTTAATATAGCTGACCTAGTAACACACACCTTACTGGGCTGTTTCTTTACTCCCAGGCCACTGCTGTAGAGCACCGAAGACATGTGCAGAGCTCGGTTATCAGCTAAGCAGCCAGCTTGGAGCAGCAGTGGTAATATTTTGCTGACCATTTCAGTCCTGCGTCCTCTGCTCAGCTTATGACATGATAAGAAGTAAAGTGCCCTGCCCACAGCTGCCAGGTTAACTCTTCTTTCTCCTGCAAGGAGAAGGTAGTTAACTAATTTCAGAGTTTCATGTTAAATAACACAACAATTTAATAAGTGAATAATAAGTAGAATAAGCATTTACTGTATATTGTTAACTAAGCCCCATAACTAACAAGTGGTTTGGGCATGACAAAGTCATGCTATGCAGCCATACTTTGTTTGATCTTATTAAAAGTGTATAAACTGATGCACATTTCCATTAGATGGAAAGGTTTTGAGGGTAAAGGGTAGGTGCAAACAATCAAATAGCTTCCATTAAGAGTTGGAATACACTATAATGCAGACAGTGGAATAGAGTGATTTTTCCAATCCTCTCCTATCCTGGATATTTTGTACCAGTGCTAGTCAAACTCTTTTTGTGCAGTAGTTTATCTCTTACTATGTTTGAAAGCCAAAAACCTGGCCAGTTTTGCAGCTTGTCTTCTGCGCGGGACAGTTGCCTCCCATAGCTCACACTGTGACTTTGATTGTAGTCTGTCCTTTACTGTCCACTCATGGAAAACATCAAAACAGATCTCTGAGAAAAAAAACAACAACACAAGACTGTTTCTCTTTACCATCAACAGCTCTGCAGAAGGCTCTTGAAAATACTTCAGATAAGTTATTTTTAGCACCATCTAGTGGATATGTAAGCCTACTACCAGACTCTGTTTTCTGATTGGCTTTGAGAGAATAGCCGTTGATTTTCACATTCATCTCAAGACGAAATGCTTGACAGGTCTGCAGCCATCCAGTCAGGTTCACTGTCATTATAACATCTGGAATAACAACTTCAGACTGGAAAAGAGGAAAATGATTAGACTCAAATGTAGTGAACAGTCCATACAAACTGTGGGCCGGTGCAGTACATTACCATGCTCTGAGGTGATATTCTGTTACGGTAGTAAACCAGTGGTCCATAATAACCTTCCACACCTCTTATATATTTCCCTCCACCAATCACGAAATATCCCTCTGTGTCATCCAACATGACAATATGCCTCAACCTGTAACAACAGATATGCAGAACACTTGGAAATGCATTTTTGTTTTTGATGTTTATATAATTTTATGACTTTGTCATGTCAAAAGTAGATTTACTTATGTTTCATTGAATGAACCGTCCTCTGCTCCTTATCCATGCACACCATAGATACTGTCACCTGAGATGCAGTGACAATGACCACTTTGTCTCATTATTACCATAATTTACATCCTGCAAGGATATCTTCTGTCAACAAGAGGATACTCACCATCCTACCCTGCAACATCACATTGATTTGGCACCACTCATTTAAGGGCACCCTGAATGGAGACAGAAATGCAGAGGATTCCTCCGACTCTCCATTCATCTGGATGTGTAGTTGGCCTAGCAACAATGAGAGGCTCAAGTAAGACCGGAATAATGGCACTGTACTGTTACATAATCAGGATATCTGAGAGGTGGGAGAAAATTCTCAATTATACCTGAATTTGTGAGTAACAATGTTGGTGTGACATAATTGTTATGGGAGTCTATATGGTAAAACACTCCACACATTTTTCCCTGACAGTGTCTGGTCACAAATATCCAGATGGAGAACATACACCTGGTGAAAATACAAAGCACACTAAAAAATATCTGCATTAACAGAATGTAAAGCTAGGTTGTGTGTATGGGGTGACATTTGTTGTCTTACCATGGAAAAGAGATGGCTTTAACGCGCAGATACTCCAGAAACCCACTGCTATAAGGGTCAAGTGTCTTAGTGATACCAAAGCTTTCTCCAGTTGAAGCATATACTGAAGACAGCAAATGCACTGTTTCTGAATGACATAAACAGTTTTTAAGTTGATGTTTGCAGGACAACTGAAGAATTTTATTCCGTAAGTTATATACATATATCATATCATTATGATAATAAAAGTATATTTTGACTATTAAATTGTTGACTCATCCTAAATTCATTCATCTTTATAGCTGTTTCTGAGGATGGTGTTCTTCAATTTTTAAAATGTTGACAGAAGAAATTTAGAATTTTTCATAGCCACACTTAAACCATTTTTGACTTTTGGCCCCTTTGCCCACACGTGCATTTTAAAGATCACTTGCCTAATCTTACCTTGCTCCAAAGGGCACTGTTTCTTTGAAAACCGTTGAGTCAACTGCAACATTTCAGTGCTCCAGGCAATGCACAGTTTATGCTGCTTTACAGGTCGATTATAAAAGGGCTTAGGCTGCAACGTTGCAACATCCAGAACTGCAACAGACCTGTCAATGTCATCAAATCCACTGTATCTGACTGACGCTAGCAGGATACAACTTAGCACCCACTGGGAGTATGGAACAATCCCATCAGCTTGATATACCAACCAATCTGGCAGCTTCAGCTGCACAGTTCTTATTTTAGGGTCACCGGGGACGCAGCTCCACCGTCTTAGCAGGAGTGTGGAAATGATGCCAGTGTCAAAAGATACAATACAGTCCAGCTGTACAGTAGCAGGTTCATCACAAGAGTAAAGTATCTTCAAATGATGGTCTGACAGAGGCTCCTCTGGAGGATTCAGGAGTGTCACCTGGTCTAAACCCCAGACAATCTGTATGAGGCAGAAGACATGGACATAGTTGCTAATTAAATCTGTCAAGAGCAGAAGGGACCAGAATGTCAGAGACCATGAAGGGAAACCTGCTCCCACCTGCATACTGAGACAGAACAGATGAATTTGTAGTGTCTGGAAATCCATGGCTCATACAGTCTTTTCATTAATCTCTCCATTAAGGTTTTTTCCAGCTGCAAAGAAACAAGTTACCTCAAGATCCGGACTTCATCCTGCTCCACCTCAATTATGATGAAGCATAGGTAAATATTTAACAGGACATATCCCCACCCAATCACTATATACACAGTACAGTTAAGGTGGAGCTTTGTGAGTTAGGTTGCATACTAATACTTAACACAGAACCAAAGGTAAACCAATATCATTCACCAGTTTCTACATTCACATTTAAATTCAAATTATTTGTTTTGGGCCAAATATAATGCACTGCCATCTCTGTAAAATCATATTTAAGAGAAGACACCTTTGTTTAATTCTATAGATGAGATGGGAATCTTAAGTGTTGTTAAGAATGTAGTGTAAAGTTCAAGACAAATCAGCTCATCTTTCATTCAAAATAGTTTATTGCTATCATGCAGAAGTGCCATAAAAGTCCAGACCATCACAGAAGATGCAAAATTATCATTGTCTCTGTACAAATATACTGTATGTATTCATAAACTGAAGCCCAAAATAAAGAGAAAGAAAAAGTAGGTTGGGGAGTAAAGACCTTACGCTGATCCACCCTCCTAACCCAATATAGGTTTTGTTACAATAGTTGACATGCATCAACATTACAGTGCATTATACTGGGAGCAGACAGACACACACTCACACACATTCAAATGGAATCATCCATTTACAGCTCTGTCGTGCAAAAGATATACAAATGACACTTTAAAAAAGTACCAGTAGAAAAGTGATAACTTTTTAGCTGGTTTCTAAAATAAAATATTCAAACATGTCTAGTACATCCAAGCCACCTGTTACATTATGAGGCTGGGGGGAGGCCCACTGTGTCTATTGCAGCACTTTTTGGTTGTTCGTTGGTCAACGCCCTAAGTGTACTGGCGTCCCTACTACTTTAGTAATCATCTAAACTAAACCCCTACTGATGCATAGTTCTGTGCTCTGAAGCCGTCAATATTAAAACTGGCACAATGTTCTTTTGTTGTGAGGATATATCCATAACTAATGTAAACATGCTGTACTGAGGATACTGTTACAGTGACAGTATCCTTGCACATTCAGCGTTTAAACTCAGGATATACACCACAGACTGGGTGTATATCGTGTGGTTTTGTGTTGTCTGTAAAAACATACAATAAACACAAAGGCCTCTGAAAGTAACTTTAACATGACTGGTCTTCTGCTTCCATAACTTGTTGAGCTACATCTTCCATAAAAGGTGAATTACAAAGTGTTACAACTTGAAAAAGTCTATCTTATTCAGAGCAAATGATTTTGACTTACAACTATAGCCCTTACCTGCACCCACCCCCCACTGTTAAACTGCTGTGAAGGTTTAAATGTCTACCTAGATAACCATAGAACAGAAACAGAAAGCTAGAAGATAAAAGGCACCAAAATCCAAGTTAAAGTGCCTCATTAATCATATTAATAATCAGTGGAAAATGTTGGATCCCATTTATACATCATCCCTTTTATTAGGAGTATAATCTTTAAAAACCTTTAATAATTGCAATTAAAATGTGATTTAAGTGTTTTGTGTTAAGGTCTTTGATTTGTGTTTTTCATGGGGTATACTTTACACTTTCTTCAAAGTGTATCCTCTTCAATGTAATGTGAGCGTCAGATGGAAGTTCATTGTCATGCAGTCTGTTATTTTCAGACAGTTATGTTATTATATTATTAATATTTTGGTATTTATGTGCTCAGTAACAATACTGCCTACTAATTAAAAGATACCTACACCCAAGCAGGACATTTTAGCCAGGCTCTTCAAACACGTGTTCACCTCCAGGTCCAGTGAAGATATATGTAAAATTAATCAGCAGTTAAATTTGTTGGTGGTGTTTAAAAGCTGGACATTTCACCAAAGCAATTCTCTTTCATGTACTCAAACCTAAACTCTAAAAATAATGTAAAAGGTCTAATGATGCAATTTGATGGTGCAATCTTCTTTAATCCATACTGCATTTCACTGCTATGGAGTTTCAATCAGACCAAGTAGCTACTATTGCTGTGCTGTGTCCAAATGGCACTTCAAACTTCACCTTTTGCTCTCAAACATTTGAGTCACTAATATTCTGAGCTTTCTACTACTACTCTTCTGGTTGAGGATCTCCTTGATGTGTCATTTGCTCTGCCAAGAAGGTGACCACAAAAGACAAACACTTATAACCACCAATAAAAACAAAGTAGTGCACATTCACTTTTGAGTGGTAGATGTAGGTAGTAATAAAAGAAACATCAAGTGTTGTCTAAGCAGGTTAACGACAAGAACCAAGCAAACACTAAGAGCATTCGAGTATCTGTCAAACAAAAGTGAAGACATGCAAAATGTTATAGATTGTAGAACAAGAAAGAAAAACCAACTGGGAGACACATTTCCCTTTGAGACGGGCACAACTTCCTGCAGAATAAATAATACTTTACATTCCAATATACAAACCTACCCATTCCCCACAATTAAGCAACATTGGCCAAATAAGCAGATAAAACTGAACAGCTGGTCACTCCCACAGTCCAGTGTCTTAGAGTAGGTGCTGTACCTACAAAATGATGCAACAGCAACATTGTGCCATCATTTGACCACTAATTAACCCCACAAACTTTTTTTTTTCTCCCAAAAACAGACCAGAGGAATACAGTCAAACAGCAGCTTTAATAGCCTGTAGTTCATGTAGCCCTTATTTCCTCGGTTTCTTGAAGATCTTGAAGGTGTGTTTCTTGCGGCTGGCAGTAGAATCTGTGTCTTCTCCTGTAGAGCCACTGTCTTCCTCCAGTGGGCTTTTCTTGGAGGACAGCTGCGGGATACGGGTGCTGCCCTTTGCCCCTATGGCCCCTGGTTGCCCTCCTGTAGGCGATGGTGTGTCAGGTTCAGTGGAGTTGGGGCTGAGGGAACGGGACGACTCTGACAGACTGTTGATCTCTCCCATGCTGGGTGACTGCTCCATGCCGTACACCTTCTTCATAAGTATGGGGCTGTCAGGGACAGGCTCTGTAGGACTGACCTCATGAATGCGGTTCCCTCCGTTGGGGGTGTGAGCATGCAGTGAGACGGCATCATCTGCACGGCCAGACAGACCGTGAATTAGAGCGGTGGGCTTGATTAGGTGGCCTTTGGAGCTGTAGGCAGATAGTCGATCACCAACTTGGGAGAGGGACAGAGAGGAGTCGGAGTCAGAGCGATTTAGGTCCCTGTGGGGGAAAAAACCCAACTTAGATGAAATGAGAAAAAAACCTAAACAGTTAAAAGTTGAAGCTTTGCATGCTGGGGTTTATCTACACAATGCCTGCAAAGCCATGAACACGGTAGGCACTGGAACTCAGTTCAGCAACACAGTTAGTTGAGCAGGCAAAGAACACCAGGAACACCGAGACGTTAAGAAAGAGTAACTGCATAGAGTTTGTAATGTCTCATCAGGTGCAATGATGTGAAAGCAACATAAAAGAAAAGTGAAATAAAGAATTATGTACAGAAGGCTCCCATTTTATGATACA
>NC_060166.1:29601618-29622498 GCF_021292245.1 Micropterus dolomieu
TACATCGGTTAAAAAAAACAAATTGACAGCAAGTGGTGAAAACCACACCCACGCACATGCAATGTGAGTGAAAAACTGGAAGAGAGACGGGTACCCAAAGCTGTCGCTGCGCGAGGAGTGTGCTTTTGAGAGATCTGAAGAGGAGAAATCAGGAATGGGATCCATGGGCTGGAAAGAAGCATGATATATATGGGAGGAATGAGGGGCTACAGTGGCACCCACAGAGCTGGGTAAGCAGGAGGATGACAAGGACAAGGAAGACAGGGACTGAGGGTTTAGGTTGGAGGTACAGATGATAGAAGGGTGCGACACAGCTGAGGAAAGAGGAGGCAGAGGGAGACAGTCGAGCTGACCAATCGACTGGCTGCGTGACTGTATGAGGGTAGCCCTGGAAGGGTATGGGGTTCCCTCTCCCTGCTGCCCTGCCAAGAGGCAACTCTCTACCAACCTCTGGGAGCCCGTGGCCAGCTGGGGTTCAATGTGCCGTTGGCGCAGGGACATCATACTGGGAGCTGTGGGCACAAAACAGCATTATAAACAACCACTCATTAAAATAAAATCGGACGGACAAGGGGAGACCGATAGGGAGATTAGTGGAAAGATACTCAGGTGTTGGGATACAATTCTCGACTTTAACAAACTTAAAACTTGAGTCTTAAAGACAAATCCTATTTACCAATTTAGGCTTTGTACTGCACACCATTTTTACATTATGTGAAAATCCCAACAGTCCCGTCTTATCTCTCCTCCTTACAAGGAAATGTATTAAATCAAACAAAAGAAAAAGGAGAAAACAGTGATGGTGTTACCAACTAAGATATCTTGTTTAAACTAATAAGAGATTGACATTAAAAGTAAGTGACACTATGGGAATAAAACAGGGGTGCACCGAGAGGAGGGAGTAAATGTGACATGCAAGCAACTAAGGTGAGGTCAGGTGATTTTTTAAGATGAATGCAGCATGGAGTAGTTTTTCCCCGTCAGCAAAATGTCCAATTAAAAAGTAGTATAGCTCTATGTGGTTTGAGTCAAGGGGAGAGACAGGGATGTCAAATGGGGACTGAACTGGGGCATGAATAAATGGCCAACCCGGATATTTCCACATGGGCTGACAGTCTGAACCGACGGACCACAGGTCACTTGCTCGTCGTTCCAACAGTCGGGTGCCATCTGAAGTTAGGCCAATGAGACAGCAGTGGAAGCCAAATGCCAGAAAAGTGGTGGGGGGAGAGAGGGGAGTGAGATCGGCAGTGCAATTAATGTTGATTAAAGACTTACTCACTATTGCTGTTGGAAAAGGACTCTGCAGTACAACTTTCGCCTGTAGTTAGTCAAACCCAAACCTAAAAACATGTCAAGTTTTGCTATAATAATAATAATAATAATAATAATAAGGCAAATATAGAGCCCATAACAACGTGGCTACAATGCATGATCGTCAGAGTCTTGTTTGTTTTCTTGATGAGGTAAAGATATGCAAGATGTGTTACCCAAGAATTCTGCAAAGAAAATACGTTTTTGAACATAATTTCATTAAAAAATTCATACAGCTTTTGTGTGTCTCATATTCAAACTGAATAAGAACTTAAATTGGGCATTGACTGCGTATAACCCGTTTCCTGTGGCTGCAACTGTTCGTCCAAAAGCAGATTAAAAAAAAAAAAAAAAAAGGTCTGTAGCACATATTAGGACAACAACCACTACAAATAGGTCAGCACTTGTTCTCATTAAGAAGTATATTTTTCTTGACAGTTCAATTTCCAGAGAAAAGTCACAGGGGGCTTCAGTCTCCATAATCGACTGAGAGTTGCAAGTAAACACAAATGAGAACCAATGCCAACAAAAAGGCATTCAAGTGGAAGTGTGTGTAAAGGAACAAGACAATGATCTGAATTTACATGATACACATTATACAAATGTAAAACACTCAATCACAGACACGTGTGACCCTCACTACCTACATCACCAGCGAGGCCACAAGAACAAATTCAGGTAATTGTTGCACAAAAACGTCCAAATTCTCATGTGGGCTGATTTTTGGATTTCCCCAGCAAGGTCTTGGAGTGTTTAGGGGATCGTTTGCTAATCCCCACAGAAAGGCCGACAGATTCAGATGAACTCTTACATTGCAGAGTTCCAGGCACGATATCCTCGTCCAAGTCGTCCATGTCGTCGGACATGATGAAGTGCTGAGGTGTCGCTCTGCCGCCCGTGAAGCTGGGATCAAGGTTGAGGGCTGATGCCAGAGAAGGAAGGCCTGGGTTGTTGACGATGGTAAAACCTGTGAGGATCTCTATCTGCTGCCAGCGGTGAAGCCTCTCCCGCAGAGCAGCCGTCACCTCACCCAGGGCTTGTCTTCGAAAGATGAGAAAGTAGGAGATTGAGAAATAAGTAACTTATTAATTATTAAGTAACTTATTAATTAATATATGAAAATCAAAATCTGAAATAAGTAAAGTCTAAAGCCCCATTCAGACTGGATTTACTTCTCTTTGGGAAGTGGGGGAGATTTAATATTACCTGTGGTCTTTTAATCTCATCTGGATGTGTATGTGGGTATTTTTCACTCCAGTTAATATTTTATTTTCCTCCTCCCCCGTAACGTTAATCCTGTCCAAATAGGGCCTATGCCACTTCTTTTTTTACCAAGTGAAAATGCTGCTTTAACCAGTTTTCTAAAAAAATTCTATGACAAGTATTCTACCATTACAATCTGACTTACTTTGCTGCCAGTATTTTGTGGTCCACATCATCCAGGGAGGAGCTGTGAGCCACGTGAAAAGTCCCGAAGAGTGTGTTCCTCTTTTTCTTTATCTTCTCTGCCTGTGAAAACAAATAACCAAACACTTATCTCTGCTGTATTGACATTATCTACACACCATGTTAAAGGAGACTCCAATTTCCAGATACAGTCCAAAGAGTTCACTAACTATTCATGTTCAAGGACATGAATAGTTTCACAAGACCATAGTCGAGATGACTTAGAGGCTTTTTTAATTTCGACTATAATCATTTTAATGCATTAACAACTGAAATAGACACCCAATTTCTCAGGTTCAGATATTATGGACAAGCTAGTCTCAAATCTTAGGTCTCTCGACTCTGTAAAATAGTTAATTTGGAATATATTTAATAGATTTGTCTGTGATCAAAGCAATAACATGAACTACCATGAAGAGCATGGTTTTCCCTTTAGGCGTTTGTATGCTTACCCCTTCTTTGGCCATCAAGAGCTGCCGTTCAGCATTTTGCTTCTTGATGTTGTAGTACTGCATTTCCACCTCGTGGGTGAGCTGCAGCCACTTCTGGAGAGACTCTGGTGGTGACCAGCTACTCCTGGACTCCAGCTCCCTTTCTGCTTTCTTCAATGCCATGCGCACCTGCAAATAAAGATAAACTTCAGGTGACAAACTAACACATAAAAACAACACACCCACAAACTTTATTTTATCAAACAACATTTTTTTTTAATTTTTCTGATTTTTAACATTGTAATAACAAGAGAATTACAAAAGTTCTGTTAAGTTTGGCAACCAAAATGCAAGATTAGTATGATAAACAGACATGAATGTGCTGCGTTTTAAATAAACCTTAATTGTTATCATTTTGATAATCAACACACACATCTTGCAGAAAATTATTTTCTTAATTGCTGTAATAATGTTTATACCCACCCACCCACCCACCCACCCACCCACCCACCCACCCACACACACACACACACCCTCTTAAATACTCGAAAACTCAAAGATACATTAAAACCATGTTTATAGTTAAGGACGGATGGATCTCAACACTTGCCTCCTAACTGTAAGTAAGTGGTGGATGTCCTTGCCACAGACCACTGAACATGAAATGAAGTGTCTTGAAACTACACTTTGTTTCTGAATGAAAAAAAAGAAAGAAAGAAAAAAAAAGAAAAAAAAAAAAAAAAAACTGACAAAAGTGAATTAGACCTTCAAGCAAATACTCATGTGTTTTGCTTACTTGTGTGGGCTGTGCTCGGTTGTTCTTGCCAAATTCCTAATGGACAAAGACATCAGTGGGTGTATTTACACTATAGCCAGTGTAAATCTGATAGACCTAACATATTGTGCAGTTGCCACCTTGGAAGTTCATAAAACACTACTCACTCAGTTTCAGTGCTTCTCCTTTGAGCTGAACTTAAGCGTTTAAAATCACATTTACCACTTTGAAAGTACCTGTTCTAGCTCTTCTTCGGCGTACTTTTGGCGACTCAGTTCATTCTCTGTACCCTCACGCAGCTCCCTCAGTCGCTGGGCTTCCTGCTTGGCAGTGTTGATCTCATCCCTCAGCTTCTGCTCCAGGTTCACCTTCTCTACTTCTACTGTACGGTGCTCCTCCTGGGCGATCTGCAGCCTGAGAATAAAGGAAGGAAGGAAGAGAAATTATTATTTTGTCTTAAAAGCAGGACATAATGACTGCGTAGTGTGTGCCATTTTCTGTGGCATGGCATGACGTGTGAGCATATGAGTGCCATGTATGTGTGGAATTGTAGGACTTGCACCAGCCATTCTTGACCGGAAACAATGGCTTACATGTAGAAAGCAAAGACTTGTGGTCAAGCTGCTAGGCAGCTCACAGTAAACGGACATCAGAGGGAACAGAGCCAAGAATGGGAACAACTGCCAGTGTGTAACTTTAGAACAGTACAGTGTTGTACCCAGTGCTCCTGTAGTATCCAGATCACATGTGTTGATTTGTATGTGGGATATTTTTAGACTAGCCCCTTAGAAAAAGTTGACTTTTAATAGAGGGGCTTGTCAAATATGACACACACACACACACACACACACACACTTTAAAAGATGCTGTAATCTGTATAAAGACTGCATCCACAGCACAAAAAAAGTGTGATTATCAGGTATGTATAAATATAATGTGAATTCTTTAACCAAGAAATAAACTGTTTAATTTGATCTGTTAACCTAATGCGAGACTGCGCTCTCAGGTCATAATATTCCCTCATTTGGCTGAGCAATTATAACAATGACATTCCCAAGCCCTTATATGAAATACTGTGAATTATGACGAAGGCAGAAATCAGTACTATAAGTTTAGTCACTAGGGAAAAGCACTGTAATCCTGTCAGGATAAACACAACAGCAGAAAAAGTGCAGAGAAATGAAAGGTGATCCCGAGGGCTAGCTATGGAAAATGTGGGTGGTGGGTAGTCCTGCTAATGCTTTCGACCCTGACCTCTGTCATTCTCCAGCTAAGATTCGAAAGTACTGGCAGACCTATAATGCCAGAGAGAAGACGCCAAATGCTGTTTTAACTGACCTGCACTGCAGGGCTCACAGGATGTAGACACAATGTCTCTGCAGAATTTGCAGGAAAAGGTAAGTTACACCCACATGTTTTTAATACACAAATATTAGATTAGTATACATCTTATTTCCCAAAATAATGTTCATTTTGTGTAGAAAGAAAATGTATTAATGTCTATCACAAGCAATGTTGCCAGTCCTTTTCCAGGATGTCTGTCTGCACATCACACCCCAATCTAAATGTGGGTGAATTAGCACTAGGGCCGACATGTTAAGCAGTAATGCTTAACACCAACTCCCACTAGTGAGGCAGAGGCTGGGTCAAACAGTGCTGTAAAAGGCACCCAGGAAATCCAGCTCCAATCAAAGCCTCCCCCCACTGTCTCCCAACAGGGAAGCCATGGCTGGGCCAGGCTACTTGATACCACCACAGGATCTGCTTGAAGGTATGGAAAGAGAGCAGCTGGCAGCGGGGATCAGGAAGAAAGGCACATCAACAGACAGAGGACATACCTCTCTCTCTCTCAGCCCAACATGTACTGTGTGAGATGATAGTCTTTTCTCCCTAGTCACACTGACCTATAATATTATATCCCTTCCCACAGCCACAGTGCTGGGTTGTCCAGGCTATAACACATATAGGGGAATCTGACTTAGGATAGTTCAATGCTCAACTGGAACTTGTAATGTCTGAGTCATAATCATCTGCTTTTGGCAGCACATATATCGCTAGCTTGACCGATTTCTGCCTAACATTACCTTTTGATTATAAATACACAAGCCACTGCAAATCCTCAGTATAATGAAGTCATTTTAAAATGATTACGTATTATGGGACGTGTTCTACTTTATGAGAAACTGGAACAAGTCAATTAGTTTGCTAATGCTTTCTCTGGGCTCTTATCCACTACAGATTAGATTTTAATGTAGCTGTACGATTGGATTGCAGGAGATAAATTATACAGCAATGCTGAATGAATAGCCATAAATTTGGGATATGAGATGTAATGTCTGTCCTGGTCAAGGTACTGTTTGTGAAGCAGCTGTTATGACCTGGCTCAAAAGGCCACAACAAAAGGGAGACACACCATGGTAAACGGTTAACATAGGTTTATTTAACGAAAATAAGCCAAATTGATAGTTTTTTCGAATTAACATAACTATGTATGTCTATGTATGTAAGTATGATGTATGTAGTCTGTGGTTTCAGTAGCGTCTGTGCAGAATGATGGTTGCATGAATCCAGAACCAAACTCACAAACCAAATACTCTACAGGGCAATTAGCCCAGGGTTACAGCAATTAGCGCTTCCTCTGTTGACAACATACAGACTGAGTGAACACAGGCTGGCAATAGAAAAGGGTCGCCACAGAGCTGGCTACCACAAGAGGAGAGACTCTGCTGCCAGTGACAGGGGACAGGTAGAGACAGAGCTGCACTTTTTAACCTCATGCCCTAAATATAAAACAAAGACAAAAACACTTTGTAAACATTTCCTTATACCCCGAATTCAAATTCATATCAGACACACTGAAACGCTCCTATTTACTGGGAGAAATGCCCAAATGTGAAATAATTGCTGCAAAATGTGTCTATGCCATGAAGTGAGGACAACCAGTGGAACCTCAGACTAACAAATAATTGTACAGATTTTCAAATTATTTTGATCATTTAAAATTTTAGTAATCATTGTTTTTACATTTGATCCTGATCTTTTTTATTCTTAAAAAAAAATTTTGTCTATTGATTTAAACACACACGTTAGCATTTCATTCATTTATTTTTTTTTAACACACGATTTATTTAAATACATATATATATATTTTTTTTAACACAAACACACTTTTACTGTTTCATTTATTTTTTAATATTTTTTTTCTTCTTTTTTTTTTTAACAACATACGCTTTGATTACTTTACGCTTTAATTACTTGTTTAATGAAGTGAATGGGGCTGATTGTTCTTATGCTGTATATATGATGCTTTGGCAAGGTTGTTGTTACATTCATGCCAATAAAGCTAATTTGAATTGAATTGAGAGCGAGAGAGCGCGGCCATACCCACTCATGACCCCACAGGGCGTGAGAGAGCGCGAGCGCAAGAGAGGCCATACCCACTCATGACCCCACAGGGTGTCAACACAGCACAGCAGTGCCCCTAACAACTAACAAGGTACTATAATAAGCTATGGTAAGTTTGGGTACCTGCAGAACATGCTGAATAATGTCTGCACCCCTGGGCTTTGAAGATTTATTGCTGGCACTGTGGTTTAATCTGCAGAATAGAATATAGTATGAGCAATTAGCTTAGCAAGAAAGAAATGTTAGAGCCCACTTCAAAGTTGGCAGTGGAACGTGTGTTTTCACCACTGATCAAAGTACAAATCTACAGAGCCCTGACTTGACCTGGCAGTCCATCAGAAGTTTGACCTCAGTGGTGTGTTCCCAGTGGACCAGTCAACAGCTCTTTCGGTTGGTTGGGAAATCCGGCTATGCCAATCCCCCAGAGGTTAAACACTTTCCATTTTGGCCACTCCATGAACTTTCCTTTACCATTAGCCTCATGTCAAATTCTACTCTGTACACAATGTCAAAAAAACAACCGACAGATTTTTATACTAAATGCCATGGAAAAGCATCGGTCAAAGAAAAATCCTTACGTTTTCAGTGAAACAATATGATGCCACTACATGCTTGCGCTGAGCACCAACTATCACATTTTACAACATTTATATATATTTTTTCTTTCAAACTACTAACCCTTTTCTAGGCGGAGTGGAATTGATGGCAACTTCATGACAGACCAGCAGAAGTACAAAAAAAAAATCCAATCAGTAATACCAACACATCTATGACAAGAATCCTCTCACTGGCCTTCAATTAAATTCAATTCACACATTTCAAAATGCACAGCACTATAATGTGGCATTGACTGATGCCATTATAGAGAATGCAACTCACTTTTGATCAGTCACTTTTCATGTTATGTTCTTCCATAGCAACATGTTGTAATCAGAAATAATTAGAACAACAGATACTAAACATCAGCAGCAAAACATCAACTGTCCTGTCACTGTGACTTTTGACAATTTGATAGCAGTATCTGTGTACCTTGGTAATGACTTCCTTTTAACAGTAAAAAACAAAAAAACAAAACAAACAAAAAAAAAAACAGATAAAAGCCTGTCCTGTGTATGAGTTGAAGGGGTGTTTGAGTATCCTTTAAAGGATTAAGAGGAGACAGTGCAGGCTTAAAAGCACATTCTGAGCATTCTTTGAAGTATTAACAGAACCAAAATAGTTAGATTTGTGTTATAACCTCCATTTATTCCTCATTATACGGCCAATGGCTCAAATGCATTTGGCTATCTATGGGAGCTTTATTTTAAAACATTTCATTTCAAAACGTTTAATAATTAAGGCAGCAATGGGCTGATACGTCTTAGGCCAGAAGACACCAGGTCAGCACGAAGTATCCTGTATCACAACAGAAGTTATGTGACAGGGCAGACACACAACATTCATGAGCTTTGGCTGAACTGCAAGGTTCACAGAGGTCATCCATTCACCTGCTTTTTGGGAAAATCTATTACAAGACCAAATATTCAAACAGTGAAAGCAAAGCAAGACACCGAAGGGGGTAGGGTACCATGTAACAAACAAACCACCTCAGCTGTCTCTTCTCACTGTGAAGGGGCAGCAGCTCATACCAAAAATCACTGAGCTCCACGTCATGTAGACTGAGACACCTAGCAGAGTCTCATTTTGACTGCTTGAATCAGCAATTTATACTTAGGAGTTAGTCATATAAATCTTGCCATTAATGTGTTCATGTAATTTAAATGTTAAACTTTCATTTAAACATGACTTAAGTCAAGTCATTTGTCTAATTCACTGGAGATCGGACACAGACCTTTTAAAGTGCAGCTCCTGCAGTCTTGACAGTTTTTCACTTCCCATTTTACAACAATGTGGATCTGTCCTGTACATGTAATCCTGTGAATGTTACGACCGAGTTATGAAATATATACAGGATTCAGAACCACTATATGCAAATTCTTATTTAAGCACATTTTATTGGTATAGTAAAATCCCATTGAGACAGGATTTTCGCCTGCTTCAGCTAACACTAGAAGAAACACACTGTAAAATAAAACCTTAACCTATTTCACAAACTAAAGGCTTTAAAAAAGTGATAGGATATAAGGCTGTTGTTTGGACCATCATCTATTTATCAAGGTCATAACAATAAACAAAAGGCTGTTAGAGTCCGTCAGAAACATCTCAGTCGACAGTGATTAATCAGTCAAGTTCACAGCAGAAGGTCTCAGTGTCGGGGAAAAAGAAAAACTTCTGTTTCCGCCCCCCCCCCCTCCTTCTTTCAGAAAATGTTCGAGGCTGTTCTGAACTGCTCAATTAGTCAATGAGCTAGGGATGCGAGAGGGATATCTCACTGCACATGCAAGACATGTAAGAAATGTTGCCAGTCCAACACAGTCTGATGTTAATATTAAAACTGATAATTACTATTCATCAAAATACTTTAAAGTTAGTTTTGAGTCAATTTATGGTTACAATACAATGCAGTACATAGATGACAGTTTGTTGTGTGGTTTGTGGAAAAAAAAAAAACCCTCACTTCTGTTGTAGGTCATGCAGACTCTGTTCAGCTCTCTGCAGGCCCTCCAGGTCTTTCATCATCTTCTTCATGTGGTCCTTAGAGTAGCGATTCTGGATGTAGGCAAACCAGCAGCCACCCATGCCTATGACTATTGACACTACCAGCATGAAGTCCTTCAAGTGGTTGTGTCTATTCACTGATAGAAAGAGAAAAACAAATGAGGTTACATTGTTTCAAGGTAATACAAATCATTAGATAAACCAGTAGAAGAGGTGTATTTGAGCCAGGCAATATACAATCAAGACCATAAGCTAAAGCTGTAACAATGAGCAAGCTTCACAGGGATGTGGTGTGAAGCTTGTGCTTGAACAAAGCCTAGTCACATTGCAAGTTTTGTTGATAGGAAAATCACTAGCACAAGTTCAGGTTGCAATGAGAGTGCCTTGTGCAAAAGACCACGACAAAGCCAGCTTAGAACAGCCTATTTCGGTCTGGTAAACATGCACAGAAAACCATGCAATGGCAACCATAACATGTTGGTACACATGAGGAGATATTAAGTCATTGAAAGGGAATCAAAGCAATTAAAGCTTTCCCATTTGTAGGAAGCCTTATTTTAATTATTTTCACTAACATTCAAGTGAGGAGACCTTTTACAAAAGGACATCTTAAAATTAACCCCACAATCACGATTGTGTTTAATAAAGTCTATTTGTAATATGATGAGTCCGTAGAGCATTGGCATGCACCTATTGACACACAGCCTGAATTTCAGCCTTGCAAGCTGCACGATGAGGCATGTTTTTTTCTTGCAAAACCTGCAAAGGGGTGTGGGGGAAAGAGATGTCAAAAACATGACTTCTACTTCCTGGAGTGAGACAAAAAGGAAGTAAAGTTAGGAGAGAAGGAGAGTACAGGCTTTTTTGTCTTTAGATATGATCCATGTGAACCCTTTGTATGGTATAGGCACATAACCAAGTCTCTAGCTTGTGCTAAATGATCTTTCGGGAGGATTGTGTATGTTCCTGTGGACTTGTGTATAAAGTCCAAAACAAACACAGGTTCATCAGAGTCAGGGAACTTGGAGAAGCTGTGCCCGTTATGTCCGAGTATGTATCAGAGCTGAGAAACAGAAAGCCTACAGGACAGCTGTACAACCCTGTCTCTTCTTAATTCTACTGGCTAAGTACAATAACTAAGCTCAATTGATAGGCTGGTATATGCATATAATTACCTCTTCACAACTAAGAGTACAACTCCCCCAAATGAGGTCACGATATTTAACTGAACTATGATAAATGAAATCTAGGTATGCTAAATGCGCGTTGGGTCTGCACTGTCACTAAGCACGGACGCTTAGGACAACAAGGCAACATTATCGGTTCTGAACAGGAAACACAGTTTGCCTTCTGTCACCCCCATGTGTAGTCTATGTAATTTGCTACTTACATACAGTAAACACAACATCCACTGCCTTTCAGAGAGAGCATAAAGTGACATTTAATTAACCACAGAACTGGAAATAACTGGCCCCAAATGTGCTTGGGTTAATTAATACACAACTATCCACTAGATTAGGATCTACCTATTGTGAGATGTGTCTAAAAATGCTGCTGCTATATGCGGTCAGTCAGTCTGATTATCAGTGGGAGCCTTGGCTTTGAGAGGCTGTCAAAGCCAGACAGCGCTCACTAAGGTCTTCCTTCGGGAGTGACTAACAAAACACATACACAATGACACATGCCAGACACAGACCACTATACACTTCTTTCCAATGCAAATGTCTACTTTCTATGAAGGTCCATTACATATTTTCTCTTCTGGCTTGACTTATGATTATCAGTTCTCATTAGCACTCCCCTTCCAAATATACACCCCTCCACTTTTTTTATCTAGTAAATAGGCTCAAACTTCAAGGACAGGGAAGTCTCTGCACACCATTAATATTTTGAGTAAATATACAGATATTTTTCCAGAATCTTCCTGACTTTGAGGCTCAATAATACAAAATTTCTGTATTAAGCTGTCACACTGTAACTAAGCTTTTAATGACAACTATTTGTTTTTCAAGAAAGAAGAATTTTGGCAGTCATTCTGGGAAATTTCCCAATTTCAACACAGATTACATACAAGAACAAAAATAAAGTACTGCCAAGACGTATAATAGCTGAGACAGTCCATCCATTGTGTTGTTCTGAAGCCCTAAAGAAAAACAAAAAAAAATAAAAACTATAGGATTACAAATCTGTTGTTACAGAACTGGAGCAATGATACAGAGGGAGAGGAGGACTGATTTATTTTTGTTTCTGTACACAGGGGTGTGTCCAGAATACAGAGCAGTGTGGTCCCACCCTCGGCTCACTTCCTCAATCCCTGAAACGGGTGGGAACAGGATTTCTCCTATTTACCAATGATGAGCTGACTAAAGTGAGTAAATAAGTTAATAGATGAGTAGGTGACTAAGTAAATGAATAAAACAAACAAACCAGAGTACAACATACCACTGAAACAAACAGCTGATGAAAAATGAGAGTAGCATACAACAGTGGTCAGGATGTTGGTCATGGTGGTAGGCTGTCAATAGAAACGCCAACACTTCCTACATAAGTATTCTTAAAGTTCAAGAGAATCAATTCTGTTTTTTTGTGAGGGAGTTCCATGAAGTGCTGACTTAGCCATTTACGTCTCTTTAATGACCTTTTTGGTACAAGTAAACCGGTTAGGCAAAAACATGTGAGCGGGCCATAAACTTCTAAAAAGGTGTCAGAGTAAGTAAGGCCTTTAATTTGGAACAAAAATTATAAAGCACTTTGCACGGGCTGCATTTAAATCTGTCAAGGATGCAGAATCATCCAAATTTGTTTTATAAACTCTGTATCTAGATCAGTATCTCAGTGAAACCAGAAACTACAGGGAGTGATTTTTTAGCATTTCTGTTAACAATATTAAGAACTCCTTTGCCCATCAACCAACTTAATTATCCAACAAATAACTGAATTCTGTTGACAGGTTTGAGATATCCTGCTTATTTAAATAGACAAAAAATGCGACAGAAATCTTAACCGTAATAAAGAGGTAGTGCAATGGAACCCCCATTCACAAGTCACTGATGAATGAGTTGCATGAATGAGTGTACAGGGATTAAAACAAAAAACAAAATAGATTGTCACATACTCAGGGGTGCTCCAAACAGTACAGTGTCCAAAGCTTTCAGCTGCAACTTTTGCACATGGCTGCGATCCAGAATCTTCAGAATAGAGAGTGTCAGAGTGGTGTTCTTTATGGCTAACCTGAGAGAGAAAAGACATTTTGCCAGAACAAGAAACGAAGGGTGTAATCCATTTTGATCCAAGTGTAATGTGACCTGTTAACAAATCCATCTACATACAACTAATCTAATATAAAAACACTAATGGTTTTTAGGTAAACTAATTTTGACAAAATGTACAGACTGGATGCCTTTTATTAAAGCCAAATGAGAAAGAGGGAAATTAAAAGAAATGTAATAAAACTGACAGACGGATTAGACTAGGGATGTGGTGGCATCCCACATTTTGCATCACTGCTGTCATGAGTCAACTCTATAGCTTGAATCTTTCATTTTAAGCATTACATTTTTATTCCTGAGAAGAAAAGCCTGACCAGCCTTATATAAACCACAAGGTATTTATGGCCAAGCTAAAGGGGCACACTGTTCATAGATCTAGTAGACTTTGCAATTTTGAGAAGTTGAGATATTCTTACCTTGGCATGGAACTGCCATTGAAACCCATCTTGCGAAATGCATCCACATATTGTGGCAGTTCCACATATGTGATGAGCCATTCCACGACCTCATCCACTGTCCAATTATACACTGAGGGGAAAAGGAAAAAATAAAATATATACTTAGAGCACTCCGATTCTCATTTGTCTGACGTGCAGATATCAGTACTGATAGAATATAAGTCTAAAATACATTTCCATCACATTTGGTGGAGTCAGTTTTTCAAGCCAACAAATTAGTTTTGGAAATGAAACAATGACTATATAATTAACCAGTTGAATTTTATCTGTGTTTGAGGTTGTTCACATCTGTATTGAGTGAACAATGTACTTGTAGACCTGTAGCTTGTCAGAAAAAGGCAAGAAAGGGCTGACCTCAGTCCAACTCATTATCTGTTTCACTTGCTTAAGAACAAGTGATGACAAAAAGCCTCCAAAACCAGCAACAACTGAAGATAGCTGCAGTACTGACACAGTATCACCAGGGAAGATACCAAACATCTGCTGACGTCTATGGGTCGTAGACTTTAAGCAGTCAATGATTACCAAAATAAAAATAATAATAAACCAAATATGAAATATGATAACTGTAATGGTCGTGTACAAATCTTCCCTTTTTACCTACAATGTTTATCTTAAATGGATATAAACACATCTAAATTCAATGTGAGAGTCAGCACTAAAACATAGATTTGATTTTAAAAAATGTTAGTGACGCGTGTTTTTTTTGCATCTGTTTGACTGCACTGTGTATACAGCTTGACACAAAACAACTACGACCATGTGCCTCAATACCTTGAACGATCTGAGGTATCCTATAGCATAACATACAATAGCTCACCCACAGCAATAAATGGGTAAGGAAAATCCACTCCCCAGCTCTGGCAGAGAGTCAGTGGTGTGGGCTGTATGTGTTAATGTGTTGCTCTCTTGGACAAAAACAAAGAACTACAAAACACAGTTTCCTGGCTAAAAACCTCCAGAGCCCTGTCAAGAATCTGCAATGCAGTGTAAGTCAGTACTATGTATAAAAAAAAAAAACAAAGGGGAGAAAGGCAGCCAGAGGAAAGGGTGCGAAAAGATACAAGAGAGCATGTGAAAAGTGCTCTCAAACATTACACGATAGCCCAGCCAAAAAGATATGCTGAAGGAGGTGAGACTGTAGACGTGTATTTGGTGTTGACAGATCCAATGATGTCCAGCCCCTGGCTGGAGAAGATAAGCAGACTGCACTTTGCTTTACAAGCCATCTGAAATGTGCAAAGCGCACTTTCAGTCACAGGGAAATACAAACTCTAAGTTACGGGCTACCTACACTAATGTCCAAAACGGCAATCAAAGTCACAAGGAGCGATTCTTTAAAAATAACAACAGCAGCCCAATATCAAACAGTCAGTATCAGCAGAATATATCAACAGGAAACACAGTGAGCAAAACAAGATTCAAGGCTTACAACTCAGACTCACAAATACAAAAAATGTCTGAAATAAAGGCCTGTTTGTGCAGTCATTGCTGGCCTTCAAGGAGAGAACGATGCCTCAAAGCAGTACCTTCAGAGCCCTTCCATGCGTTCCACAAGTCCTCCACACTTATGAACTGGTCATCCCCATGGAAGCTGTTATGCTTGGCCTTGGGGTCATGGTAATTTAGATCTTCTCTCAGGAACTGCAGGATGACAAGGATGTTTGTAGTCGTTACAAAGAATCTACCATGCACAAGTGTAAACTCACATAAGTAGTTTTTAAACACTTAAAAAGTGTATATCTGTTATCAGCTCAGTCTCAGCATATAGAACTTAAGTTAGCTTAATATGACCAATGTGGCGATTTCAAATTTGAATGTAGTACTTAGTGAAATGTGTAGTACATGTGAGAAAGGGGTGAGTATGTATAAATGTCTGGAGAACAAAGAGGACAAATTTAGAAATCTGCTGAAGGGTTTGGATTTACTGTGAGCACTTTGACCCGTTCCACTGCTGTGGTTTTTATGACCCACCCCCATAAGAGAAGAAAATGTAGTTCTTGTCGTTTGTGTGTGTATTTGCTTTATGCACTGTGACAGGAATATAAAACATAATGAGTATATATCAACCATACATGACCTGAAAAGATTTTCAGCAATTTTGAGGAGTGGTACAGAACGTCCTCTTCACTCATTTTACTGGTTATTCTACATTTGCAGAAGTGTACTGATCACCAATTTACTAAATGCCAGACTAAGGTGTTATTTAAAACCAAAATGGATGCGTTTGTGACAACCTATCAACAATGTGTCTAGAATCTGGACTCTTTTGTCCTGATACATTATTGCAAAAAACAATTTGTCAAACACAGTCAAAGAAATTACAAAAGGCAGCACTTTATAACATCATTGGAAATCTGAGTGTAACAAATATTTTGATATCATTACTGGTGAATGGGAACCCATAAAAAGGGACCCATTCACTACAGTAAAGTGCACTGCTGTTGCAATTTTTAGACCAACCATATGTAGGTTATATGTGCAAATTATCTTGAGTGACTAAGGAAAATGTTATTTTAGCTTAGTCGATTTCAAAAGGATTTGATTCAACCAGCCAAGGATATACTTTAGTTTACTTAAAACTACTGGTTGCCCACTATATTGTAGGCTAACTCAGTCACCAGGTTTTTAAAAACATCTTGCACTCCCACAAAAGCCAACTCATGCAACATGGGTGAAAGACAGTAATAAGTCATCATGACGCCTTTGTTTCTTGATAGATTTGTGTGGGAGGATTTCACTACAGGGTAGATGGATGGTCTGTACTGCAGGTGAAATATCATGCGCCTGAAAATGTATTCTTTGGAAAATTAGCAAGACCTGTATAATGTTGCCCAAGGTCCAATGCTTCTTGTTAACGCCAGATGCAGTGCAGATATTTTGATCTTAGTCAAAGAAATCTCTATCCTCTTTATTTAATCACTCTGTGGTAACAGCAAACAGGACTACTGTCTTGATTCTTTGCTTTAGGGGGTATTTTCATGCCAAGTGCCTCTTCTGAAAGCAGCCACCACATGCCACAGACAGAAATAAGACTCTAGCAGGGGCCTGATTAAGGCCACAACATGCAGTTTAGACTAGAGCTCAGGATGTAAGCTAAAAGGACTACAGGCAGTGACGTCTGAGAAGCAACAGGCTCGACTTCTGACGAGCATTAGACAGCTGTGAACGTTTATACTGTGCTTTCATTATACTTCACTGTAATAAAATACATACACACACACACACACTGAATAAACGCTACACTAATACTAATGTTACAGTGTTACAAACTTGGCAACATCAATGTCTATACCATGCATGCCAGTTCTAGCCACACTTAATGCGAAATAGGTTAATTATTTGACAAAAACTTCAGGAAGAAGGGCACTGAAGTGCTAACTGGACAAATCCTCCAGTTATTCAGAGTAAGTTAAGGACATTACAGGGTTATGATTAACTGACCATCTAAGCAACAAATCCTATGACAAGTCAGGTGACAGAACATTACAATAATGATACCTGTAAGCCTCTTCAGACCGAACATTTAACAGAGCTCTTTTTGATGATGACTGTTCAGGCTGCTACTTACACCGTCTGTCTCTACCACGTCTACGTTGCCATTTGCATCATCATCCATCTGTTTGTGGATATTACGGATAGCCTCATAGCCCAGATTGCTGTTCTCGTCCTTGCATAGTTGCTCATCGATGCGACAAAAATCTGGTGGAGAAACAGAGTCATGTCAGTACGGTGTAAAGAGGAGACTGTGAAACTGTCAAATTATTTTGACTACTATTTTTACTACTAAAACAATAAAGATGACTAAAGAAAAAAATTTTTGAACATGAATGCAATTATGCACAGCCAAAAGAACATTTTAGTTATCTTGAAAACACCAAAAACTTAAAATTTGCCAAAGTCTTTAACACTTTGCCATCCAAAGACTCCAAACAACCACAACAGAAACCAAGCTATGCTTGCAGTAATGTAGTGACAGTTTGATACTGTTCAAAATATGTTTGAAGGAAACCTTAGTCATGCTCCATCCTGTTGCTATGCGATAAGAGGAAAAAACTAAACAATCAAAAAAAAAAATCTTTAATATGCTTCAATTTGTATTTTTAGATTTCAACACCAAATGTGCTATTTTAACAATGTCAGGAATAACTACTAACAATGTTTTTCCAATTAAAAAAAAAATATATATATATTTATAAATACATAGTTTTGAATCAAGCATTGGTTGATCAAGTTACTCAAGTACTCCTTTTATGCTACAACAGCTCTCTTAACTAATAATGTGATTGGTACAAAAGTTCATGGCATTCAATCTTTACTGCTTTTTGCAGAAAAGTCAGACAGCAAAATCCCTGGTTGGACTGCCCTTGCTCACCCTCTCTCTCTCTAAGATAAGTGAACTGCTAAATTCCTTAGCTGAAGACAAAGCCTTGTTTATATCAGGCCTTTCACTCAATGTGGGGATGTTACCATGAAGCCATATACCATGACTGACAGACCTACTTTGTAGACCAAAAACTGTTCATGTCACAAGGCAAATCGTTTAATAAGAATCAGCTTCAGCAGTCAGCTTGGATTTCACAGTTCTATTTAATTTCATAAAACTTGGGTTTGTTAGTTTAGATGTTGTTGATGTATAAGAGCATTCAGCATTTTGACAGTGAGGCCTCAGTAATGTTTGAGGATTTTCGTGTGTTGGGATCCACAATTAATTGTAGATAAGTCAGGAATTTATGTTCCCATGATAAATTATCATGTAATTTAGCAATCTGCAAGTTATCTAGTGAAGCCTGTCTGGCCTGTGTTCCCTCTCCTTCCTGAGGGATTAAAAATCCTCTGGCACAGATCAGCGATAATGCTGCCACCCCTAAGAAGAGAAAACCTTATTTAGCTTGCAGACACTCAGGAGTTGTGTGAATAGACATGGCAGTCTACCTGTAATAACAGCAAGTTAAAATGTGAATTTTAAATTCAAAGCACAGTTGAAGTGAAGTTCACAGGTCTGTCTGTCTTATAAAACCTTTGTGTTCCATGTGCTGCTGCTATTTTAGTCCAAATTCGAGATTTTCAAACTCAGTCATTTCTTGCTTTAATTTAAAAAGCGTATGTCAAACACAGTATAATATTTGTGTACTTCAATGGATTATAACCACTAAAAAGGAGGAATGTGACAGTGATGGGGAGGCTGAAAAAGTGGCTTGCTCTTCTTAAGCTTGGTTTTTACCAAGAATGTGCCGCTACATAACAAATTGAATTGAACTTACTACAGTTCACACTACAGTCCTATTAAGTAAAACACTTTATTCTAGTTCATTCTCAGTTGCTAGTAGATGGTTATTTTTTGGTTTAACAGACAGACATTGCTTTTCATGTTGCCTGCATCATCCCCACAACAATATGGTGTAGGAGTACACAAAGTCAAACTCACTTCTTTCATAAACGGCTGAGCTCAGGTCCATATCTCAATTGATATGGCTCCATCATAATTTCTGTCACCCACATAATTAAGTGCAGGCATTTGGTTTGAGTCATGTTGGGCATTTACAGCATAAATGCCCCCTCCCACTGATCAACTTATCATACCAATTGACATTTTCTTTATTCCCTGAACCACATGTGACAGATGTCTTTTAGCGGTTTGAGAGAGAAAACAGAAAGTAAACCATGTCACAGATGCAACAGTCGCTGTGTCCATGAATGTGTGCCTGTGAAAGGTTTAGCTAGTTGGCAAATCGAGCCTTATATATTTACATGAACACCAAAACAGCTATAAGCAGAACCAGGAAGGATGGATTTGCATAACATGAACTTCCGCATAGTGAAAAGTTACTTTTTAGGCACAGCACGAAAGCATTCAGTTTCAGAAAACCTGCAACAGCACATACCAAAAGGGCAATTCCACATTCTCATTCACTCAACCTTTTTAAACAAAGAATGATAAGTTACCCTAGTGAGAGCCTACCACCTGCAACACTCACATACCCAACCTGGCCCTCTTTCTCATTTGGCTTGCAAACCTCCGGAGACACAAGATAAGATATTTACATACCACTCAGCCTTGTTACGCAAGTCATTCTGTGTGTAGATGAAGAACACACTCCATACCTTTGCCACACCATAACTACAGAGGTAACTATGTCACCACTCACTGTCAAGAACAGCTTCTTTCCCACACTGTGGCCTCCTGGGACTGTCCATGTGGAATACATCTATAAAACGGTGCTTCAAATGCAAAACGTGTACGAGCAACTTGGACAATGTCTCTGCAGTTCCCATTTAACCACACTGTTCAGCGGTACCAACAACACACACTAGCACACTTTAAAAAAAACCCTGAGTCATACTATGTCATAACTGGCTCATATGCATCCCAAGTAGATTCAGGTTTTTAAGTTTAGTGTAAACAGTACGCAACCACTGTCATCATTCATGTGAAATCACTTGAAATGGATTGAGGCAAGTTATTACCACAGTGGTAGAGGACCTCATCTATCCTGTGTGGTAAATGTGTTTTTACTAGAGGAGCTTTTCTAAATGACTAAAACATGTTTATGCTTTCTTTTAAACCTTCAATTAAAAAGGGAAAATAGACTATGCTGTGTAATGTAGTGCAGTAAGTTCATGCAGCAGTATGAGGTTATGAGAGGCCCACATTACCGTTAGTGTGAGAGTCTACAAATTAGGTTACGTAGTCAAGAGCTTGGTGATAGATAAGAAGAGCAAATCCAAGACGAGAGTGTCTACATATTATCAGTCTTCAATAGTATTGCAGATTTAATTTGTTAGGCCAGCTTTTTTTATACTAATTACCACGATTAAAGCATTATGAACATGTACAATTTATGTTTTACTGTACCACCAAAAAAAAAAAAAGAAGTACAACAAAAGTACAAGGTATTGATCCTAATTTAAGATTTACTGAAAACGGTTGACACTTGATTATTACTAACTGATTCAGAAACTACTTAAACCCTGCTCATTAGATCAATTACCTCCTATTTGACTAGCTGGCTTAATCTGAGCATGAGGACAGGGCTTAATGGAGAATGCTAGCTGGACTATTCTCAGCATGGCTACATATAGTGCCTGCACAATCACAAAGATGTGGCACGAACAGTAACTAATACTCTTAACTGCCAATCTATAGTGTGTGTGTGTGTGTGTGTGTGGGGGGGGGGGGGGGC
>NC_060166.1:29622518-29653384 GCF_021292245.1 Micropterus dolomieu
GGGGGTGGGGGGGGGGGGGGGGGGGGGGGGGGGGGGGGGGGGGGACAGACTTTAAGAATGCTACAACTAATTAATTCCATGCCTGATTACTCACCTGACACCCCATTTTCAACAATGTCCGGTGTAGGTGAACTTTGTTTTTCAGTCCAACTTTCTCCAACGAGACACAAGCAAAATATCCACAAGGTCACCAATTTGTTGAACTCCATGGCTGGTGTATGCTGGGAAAGAAGACAGCTGAGTTGAGAGAGTCCCTTGAAATTCTGTTATCTCCATTTAAGGTATAGGTTAATCGATTAAACGTCGCTCATAATTAATTAAAACAGTGTTGCTACATTGTCTCTTAAACATATGACATATTAGCAAGTAACATTAGAGGAAGCTGCATTAATCGACTTAGAGCACACAAAAGAAATAGTTACATAAAGATCCCCTGCAGCAATTGCAGACACATGATATCACTTCTTAAGTGTACCTCTTCTTCCTGAATGAATGAACACATTCTTAGCGTGCTAATATCTGGTTACAGCTAAGGAATCATTTAAACCTTTATTTTGTCAGTTTAGCTGTGTTAAGTCACTAAAAATGGAGAAAAATAATAAGATTAAAGAAGTAACAGCAGCCTGGCCCGTCGACGTCTGGTGACTGGATGCCTGACAAGCCCCGACTAGCTAGCTGAACATCTCGGCTAACTAGGAAATGAAGTGAAAAATCCAGCAAAGGGGGAGACACATGACAGAGCCCTCACACCAACGCTTCCGTGTTTTATTTTTTACTGCAGACGCCCGTTAGCCACTGTTGACGTTCAGCTAACGTTAACCATAAGAGACAACACATTACCACTGAGCCTAGCTACAACGGTAACGTTATGGTTACTACTGGAACAATGTAACGTTAATGCTGAATAATACAAAATAAAGTTACCTGTCATGAAATAGAGCCAGCGGATACGTAGTTTCAGCTCTGGCTTAACATTGCAGCAAGCGCATGGAGTTGAAGCACACAGCGAACTCCACCTCCTATTAGAAAAAGGTCTTGGTCTTTCCCCCGACAGAGACTCACTGAACCGAAAAAGCCGCAGAATATGGACAGAGGGTGGGCTTGTCTTCCTCTAAGTTACACCAGAGTCCCTGGATAGCATGAGTAGGTGTAGCCCCCTACCGTTTGGAGGATATATTGAATATCACGTCGAATACAGTTAAACAAATTGCTGAAGTCTGTCATCTAGTGGATTGTTTAAGCCATTATCACACTGGGACTCTAGTTTCAAACTCAACCTTCCCTCTATAGTAAGCACCTGTCATTAGCGCTTGGAATTAAATACATTTTTTCACGGAAGACTTTCTGTCAAGGAGGGAAGAGCACAAATGTTGGCTGTTATCAGTGGTGGATAGTAACTAAGTAGTTAGTGCTGTACTTTTCATTCCCTCTATCTACTTCTACTCCTCTAAATCTCAGAGGAAAACATTGTACTTTTTACTTCACTACATTTATCTGACAGCTTCAGTTACTATTTTCTTTACAAAGGAAGGTTTTTACATATAAAACATATGAGGAGCTTTAAAAAAAATATGATGTTTTGTTATAAATTAAGCTACCCAACAGTTTGTACAAGTACAGCTGCAACAATTAGCTGATTGACAGAAATTGGGAACTATTTTGATGATTGTTTTTAAATTATGTTTTTCCATTTCAGCAACCCATGACAAACGTAATCATACTAATAGTACTTTTCACTTTTGATACTTACAGTATTTTTAGAAACAGTTACTTTTGTACTTTGACTCAAGTACAAATTTAAATTGAAGTAATATTTAGCAAGGGTATCTGTAATTTTACTCAAGTACAGGATTTATGTATCATCTTGTGATAATATGGTCATATTGAGGTGTCATTTAAAACAATTCTGCTGTCAATTGTATTTATTTACAGTGGTAATTGTAAGTAAATAAAATAGTAATATAGTATATAGTAGTAAAATAATCAAACTGATGTTAAGGCAATAAACTTTGTTACAGTGTTATGCTTTACATGTGAACTGCATTCATTTGACATATATATATATCAGGAAAATGTTGTCATTAATAATGCAACTGCTAACCAACCCTATCAACCAGGCTGCCTTTACATTTGTTTGTACTATCTGTGTGATAATCTACTTAAACACATTATAAACTTAACGTCCACTAGCTAGTAGAACAGCAGAAAGTAAAAGTGTCGTTTTCGTTGTTAGGTTGTAAATGATTCAAGGTCTTGCAGCCAAAATGAGACTTCTTGCTGGTGCTTAGCCAGTACTTGCATCATCAGAGTTGGATTTTGGAGTGTGTGTGTGGGTGTAAAAGAGGCTTCAGAGCATTGCACTTTTGTCATGGTGTATTAGCACATACTCATATATCAAACAATATCATATTTTGAGAAAACGTACGTTACAATCTTTTAAAGACGATTTATGCACAGTGGTGCTAAAACTTTACAGTGATTTGTGCTTGTGCATGACCACTGTCACTGGGTTTTCATCCACTCAGCGTTAACTTTTAGGTCAAGTCTTTTAGGTAAGAATGATGAATGACAAAATTATTTCACAACAGTGGTACTGCATTTGAAGTACAACAATAGAGGAACTGGTGGTGGAATTCATGGACATATTAAACACCCACCCTCCCCTTTTTTGTATTTCAAAATAAAAACAAAGCATACTTGAAGAACTGTCACTTTACTTTGGCAAACATACAGTATGACCACATATTGTTTTTGTGCATTATACAAAAGTTAAAATTTGACCTTACACAACACATTGTATGTGGGCAAAGGCATCCATGAATGAGACACTGAGGCAAAAAATGCACTTACAGCTTACTGAGCAGACCATACAGTAGCACATCTTTTGTTCAAACATCTCTGACATCTAAACCCTCATGGAAATATATGGAAAAGGCCTTCATCCCAATCTTCTTCCTCCTGAGAAGGATCAAGGCTGTTATCATCAGGTGGTTGAGTGGCTGTATGTTTAGGACTTAATCCTTGAGTTTCTAGTCAGAAGTCTTTATCTTCAGAGGATGAAATGACCATGACCTCACGACTCTTAAAGTCCCACACTGCTGTGAGATGGAAGGCCATATTGGAGAAGACCACCAGATACTCAAACAGGGCAAATAATGTATAACCTGTGAAAGGAAGAAACAGGGGCACATGATCTACATATGTTTTGTCAGCGTTTTGTAGCTACAATTTTACTTTAGTGTTCATAGGACTACCATGTTTTCAAATGTTGTGTCATTCAGCGCTTACAGATTAAACCGAAATGATGGAACTGATTTAATACTTACTCCCTGATTCACAGTACATGTTGTGTTTCCAATAAAAGAATCCGGCCAAAACACAAAAGGACACGTTGAGAAATAAGAAGCGCACTTTCCAATGGTGAGACTTGGCATCCTGTAAGGGAAGGGGAAAAAGTAATACGGAATTGGACTGAAATACTGAAAATAACAGTGTTGTGATTTGGCATGTCTTACCTCAGGACTTAATGAATACTTCTTAATAGCCTTCCATAAACGGCAGGTTATCAGCATGTAGATAATAGAACTGACAATGAAGAGGACAAAACCTTCCTTATGTACAACTAATAGGGCATAAATACACAAAGAAAGAGAGTAATTTGGTCAGTAGAGGACAGTAAAAATTAATGATTGCCAAATAAAAGTAAACTTTGAATCAGTGCATTAGTGACCCAACTCTGAATTGTGCTTCAAACTGTTGGGGATATAAGGGCTCAGATTAGAGGCTTAATGATACACTTGGGTCACGAGGTGGGCTGATGCACTAGGAACAAGAAGAGAAAAATACAAAAACACTATTTTGAAGAAATAAGAAATGCTGAAATATATGAGCGGGGAGTCTGGGGGTCCTCCCCAAAAAATTAGAGCATTATACACTTACCTGAATTCTGGAAACATTTTATTCTCCAAATTACGGTGGAAATGTCCATATATATAAAGGGAAACAAAAATTCAGCAGGCAGAGAATTTATGAATAAAAATATTCCAAAATATAATGCAGTAATCAGAAGCTTGTTTTTTTTTTGGTTTTTTTACATTTTTAAAAACTTTTTTGGACAATGCACATTTGCTTCTTCTATTTACATTGCATTGCATGTTTTGTTATTGTGTAAATAAATCTCAAAGCATTTTCATTAGTTGGTTAACATTTCTTAATGCAAGCTATTTTCCTGAATGTTTTTAACAAATGCTTTCAAAAAGTGATGGGAACAAAATCAGCCAATTCAAAATGTGGTGGGGACATGTCCCCAGCGTCCCCAGTATAAATGAAGCCTATGGTTTGAGTGCAAACTCTCCAATAAAAGTAACTAAAATGTGAATTACTCACAATATGTTTCACTGGATGACACATATGTGAGGAGCAAGAGGCCAAGGTTTTCAGAAATAGAAAATGCAAAGTTCAAGCAGGTGAGTGAACTCTCTGGGAACCTCGAGGAAAAACGTGTCTTGTAAAATTTGAAGTATGTAAACGCCACCAGGAGCCTCGGTGCTGAATGCAATCCGATGCAGAACCGCCATATGTGGCACTCAGGACTTAGGCTTATTGAGGCGCTTATTGATGGCAGGTAATTTGGCACCTGAAACATACAGCAATGATTCAGTAGAGTTTCAAAAATGTATGGAGCATCAAAAGAAAAACATGGTTGGTTCAGTTTGCAAAATAAGATCATTACCTGGCAGTGTGTACCAGTAGAGTCCTCAAAATGAAAAACAGAGGATATGAAGACGCACGTTATCAATCCAAGCAGTGGTAGGCACACAGTAGCCAGAACACAGGTGGTGAACGATATCCTGATGACCAGGGGCCTCTCGTGCCCCAAGATATTTGAGCCTTGTAGCATTGTGGTCTGAAACAATGAAAAAATATTTTAATCTTACAAAGGCGATCACACTAAGGCACATGTCAATGCCTATTAGACATCTCACAGTCAAATGGGTTATACGACTGTAAATAAGCTAGATTTCTAAACACGTTTGCATATAGGCTGTAATACATTTATGGGGTGACATTTTGATACATAGGCTATTCATGCATTTCCTGAGCATCTAAAGTCTGAAAAACGAAATCAACCTACCTCCACTAGGGGTAATAACAACAACTGCAAACTGCACACACCTGGCTTGTCAATAACTACGCTATCACAATAGCCTAACATTCATTATATTGGGCTGCAGGATGGACCTGAATATCCCGGATACCAACAACAGGGTGCGATGTCTTACAAAAAGAACTGGGGATCCTCCAGCCATTTTATAATCCTGCGACATGTTTGCATCCACTATATTTTCAGCTGAATTCTCGTAGAAGATGATAATAGGCACGCGGATGCAACATCCTTGTCGTGCGAAAGACGGTAGGAGGAAAATGCATTGATAAACATCAGCACCCGGAAGAGAAAGTGAGCGGAGGAGAGTACTGAGGGTGCTATGTTTGGGCGTATCAAAGGATGTTGCACAGATTCTGTGCAACATCCTTGATACGACCACATGCTAAATAATGTGTAAAATGTGTCTCTTAATAATAATTTGCCACAATGAAAAAAAGCATATGCATGTACAAGTAAGGGTTTATTGATTGATTCTAATTAGAGGACGAAGCTGGGAGCTCTCCGTGGTGCTGCACTAGATCAGAGAAAGGATCGATTTTTATTTTGTTCATTTAAACATATTTCAAATACATATCTTGCTCTGTGTGCGTGCGTGTGTGTGTGTATGTGTGTGTGTGTAGCTTGCTGTGTAAGTCGGATGGCATGTGTGTATGGGGTTAACATGTGGTAGCGTTGTATTAGAACTTGGTCCTTCAATCCGCTGCCCCGCCTCTCTCAGTGCACTTAATGGCCTTGTGCAGTTCCCAAACGCAGCACAGCTACATTCGCTGTCAGAAAGATTTTCTTTTACTTTTATGTTTTTTAGTGAATGAACCTTGTTGGATAGGCTACAGAGCAACTCAGATGGTCTTTGGATCCAGATAATTTGTTTCTGCAAGATGAAACGATGGAGAGTCCAAACTTTATTTTGCTTGCTTCTGTGTGGCAGTATTTTGCCAAGTAAGTTACCGTTTATTTTTCCTTACAATCTAACACCTTCACTTGATATAGGCCATTTAAAGTTAAATCTAGAGAGAAAAATCAAACAATGTAGCCTACCAGCAAAGATGGATGAAGAAGGAACATTTGCATAAAATAATGTCTGTCATTTGTAATTTATTATTATTCTAATATTTTATTGATCATCCATTTCTCCTCAAATTTCCATTCCTCTTCCATGCAAGCTGTAACCCAGAATTGACAAAACTTGGAGCCAGTTGTTAAGGGATTTGCTATCATCATAATCCCATAGACCTTCTTTGTATCAGAGGCTTTACTGAAACAGCGTTTCAGGGTTAACATCTGGCAAGCCCAAATCCATTGTTGACGCAGGAAATAAGCTCCAGTTAAAATAAATGTAGAAGTAATAATTTCCTCTTGAAATGGTTTATTTGGAATAACATTTTCACAATCATGTTTTCACAGCACAATAATGTTTAATCTCCCTGTTTATGTCCATTTTAATACTCGTGTTGTAACTCTGTGGATTAAGCATTCAATCATTCATTCATGACAAACCTCACATACATAGTCGGAGCAGAGAAGGTCGCCGCTGCTACATAATAGCAGATTTTCATGATTTCCTTCCAGAGCTTTATAGATGCTTGACATCCCCTTTATCCCCTTCCACCATCTGTCATGCATTCACATTTCCACCCACGTTCTCCCTTTCTTCTGACCTTAGCACGGCTGCTTTTGCTCTGAATATCGCTGTCCAGAGAATTGAACATCAGAATGTCCTTAATAATTTTGTCTGACTGAAAAAATGTTATATCATAATTAACAGAAACACAACAGGTGGTGATATGCCTGTGAATTGTTTCTCTCATTGTCTTAGCCTGTTGGTGTGCTCATGGGAAGTATGCTCAGAAGCTCCTGAATGATTTATTCACCAACTATACTAGTGCGCTGAGGCCTGTGGAGGACACAAACACCATACTGAATGTGACCCTGCAAGTTACACTGTCACAAATTATCGACATGGTAAAACACCACAGTGCACACAAGTCACCACGAGATTGTATGGTTAAAAATATTCTGTGCAGATACCCACACAATAGTATTACATCAGTAATGGCATCTTTATATTTTCATCATATTTAAATTATTTTATTGTAATATATCCCCTGTTGTTGCCAGTAAATTTCTATAATTTTTAATGTTTTACAGGATGAGCGAAACCAAATTTTGACAGCATATTTATGGATACGGCAAGTGTGGGTTGATGCATACCTCAAATGGAATAAAGATGATTACGATGGACTTGATACCATCCGCATACCTAGTAGTTATGTATGGAGACCTGATATAGTCCTATATAACAAGTAGGTCGGACTGGTATTGGGTTAATCATTTAATTATTATCCCTTTTTGTCTCCCGTTGGTCAGTATAAAAGGCACAAGCTGAACATTCCTTGAAGTCATTATTTATAGGATTGTCCAGGCCTCTGTCTGCTTTTTATACACCAGTAATATAACTTTTTATAATAAATCTGAGAAGAAAAACATAATAACGAATATTGAAATTTTACAATTAAAATCAGAGGTAACAAGATTCGCAAGAGATGCCTCTGCTGACATTACATAGGTAATGATAACAGCTCATACTACGACCACAAACCACGTGCTGACACATGCAAACACAAACACACAGATATAAAATGCAGACAAAAATCTGAGGAATGAGTACAACTCTCCTAAATGTGTTGTCTTTTCCCTCAGTTGGTATTCTTGTGCCTTTGTATCCCGATCAAGCTTCTTTTTCGAATCATTCTCCACCTACCCCACAAAATTACAACTGCTCTTTAATGATTTATTAAAGGTATCCAAAATTTGCTCTTCATCTATTCGCTCTTGGTATACATGTGAACACCACTGCTCTAATTTCTCTCTGTAGACAAGTTTTCTTTGCCTTTCAGTGCTGATGACCATTTCACTGGCTCCATGGACACCAATGTGGTGATCCGGCATGATGGCCAGATAATGTGGGATTCTCCAGCTATCACCAAGAGCTCCTGCAAAGTGGATGTATCTTTTTTCCCTTTCGATGCTCAGCAGTGCAGGTTCACGTATGGCTCCTGGACCTACAATGGCATCCAGCTGGACATCCTGAATGCCTTGGAGAGTGCTGACCTGGCTGACCTGGTGGAAAATGTGGAGTGGGAGGTGCTGGGTATGCCAGCTAAGAAGAACATCATTCTGTATGGCTGCTGCGCTGACCCTTACCCAGATGTAACCTACACGCTGAAACTGAAGAGAAGAGCTTCCTTTTATGTCTTTAACTTGCTCATACCATGTGTGATGATCTCTTTCCTGGCTCCACTGGGCTTCTACTTGCCTGCTGACTCTGGAGAAAAGGTGTCTTTGGGTGTCACCGTGATGTTGGCGCTCACTGTCTTTCAACTGTTGGTTGCAGAGATTATGCCACCCTCTGAGAATGTGCCACTTATTGGTAGGGGCAATAAAATGGGGTCAAATCCCAACGTGTGTAATGACTGTGTGTTACAACTCTATGTCTTATTGTCTTCCACAGGAAAGTATTACATTGCAACGATGACTATGATCACTGCCTCCACTGCCCTGACCATCTTCATCATGAACATACACCACTGTGGCCCAGATGCCAAGCCTGTTCCTAAATGGGCCAAGAAAGTCATTCTGCAGCACATGGCCAGAATGTGTTTTGTTTATGAAGTCGGAGAGAACTGTATGTCACCACCACCAGAGAGACAGGAGCCTCCAACTGTAAATAACACCAACTGCACCATGAATGGTCAGGCAGGACCAGGCATGGAGGATGGCATCTTAAAAATGGAGAGAGGGCAAGAGACTGTGGGCTCCATGATCGCAGAGGAGAGCGAAGACATGGATCAGATGAAGAGTCCGATAGGCTCATTAGGGAAGAACCCTACCAACCACTACAGCACTTGGAAAAACGGCATGTTCATGAGCATGGACTGTGGAGATTCGGGGGGTCCGAGGAGATGCAGGAAGGGAGGTGTGAGTGATGGAGAGAGAAAAGACAGAGAGATGTCCTGCAGCACCCAAAGCAATGAGAGGCAGCTGCTGCGTAACATTGAATACATAGCCAACTGTTACAGAGATCAGAGGGCCATGCAGAAAAGGACTGGGGAGTGGAAGAAAGTAGCCAAAGTGTTAGACCGCTTCTTTATGTGGATATTTTTCATAATGGTGTTTTTAATGAGCCTTCTCATCATGGGCAAAGCCATCTAACTGCAGAACTTAGAAGTGCATCATGACAGTGTTAATTGGTGTACAAAACACAAAGATTACTACAGGTTAGTATAGGGTTAATTTACGTAAGTACTACATTTCTCCAATAATTTGTTTAATTTCAGATAACATTTTTTCTAAACCTCTTGAAAAAAGTCCATTCTGAAGGCAATATCATCACTCACCCAATTAGATCTCTGATAAACTTCTTGTCTATGGGTTTTGTTGTTGACAACTTGCATTCCTCAACTTTCATCCCAATGCAGTGTGAGATCAATAAATTTTTCTACTGATGGTATTTCCATGATTTTGTACTTGATTTTAAATATATTGATTAGTTTATGTACAGCAACAGTACAGTACAAAATGGACGCCGATGAAACAAACAGCACAGAAGACAGATGATTAATTTTCTGACCCTGAAGAACACTGAGAGGATTCCAAATACTGTATTTCAGAAACAACTGAAAATGTGGCTTTATTTTACTCATTTAATTTTGGAAAATAATATACAAATAAACACACTAGTTTGAACACGAGAAGATAATATTTTCAATTTGTATATGTAACAGTCTGGAGAAGGGACAATCAGTGAGAGAATCACACAACTTTACGTAAAAGTCAATATATTCAGAGATACAGCCAGGCAAGGTTCTGTACATAAAATCAGAATAAGAGACAACAGCATCTCAGTGTAACTCACATGGATTATCTGTTAAATCCCCTGGATCACCGCCATTTGCTTGGCTCTTGATGTGTTTTATCCCTGGGCTTTATGTTGCAAAGTGTGCCATGACTCTTTAATCTAAACCCAAAAGAAAATAGAATACTTAACCTGCAGAACTGTGTTTAGAATCATTTTTGATTTTGAAAATAATATAATTAAGATATGTGTCCTAATATAGTGCCGCTACGTTGGAGTTCACTCCGGTGAACGAGAGGGTTGCCTCCCTACGCCTTCGGGTAGGGGGGGGGGGGGGGGGGGGGGGGGGCGACTCTGACTGTTGTTTGTGCATATGCACCAAACAGCAGTTCAGAGTATTCGGCCTTCTTGGAGACCCTGAATAGAGTTCTGTATGGGGCTCCAGTAGGGGACTCCATAGTTCTTCTGGGAGACTTCAAAGTGCATGTGGGCAATGATGGAGATACCTGGAAAGGCGTGATCGGGAGGAACGGGCACCCCTGATCTAAACCCGAGTGGGTGTTTATTGTTAGACTTCTGTGCTAGTCATGGATTGTCTATAACGAACACCATGTTCGAACATAAGGATGACCAGAGCACCCTAGGCCGAAGATCAATGATTGATTTTTCAAGGTCTTAGGTGCCTCAAGGGCCGGTAACCCTCGAACACCGTGGTGGACACCGGTAGTCAGGGAAGCCGTCCGACTGAAGAAGGAGGCCTGCCGGGATTTGTTGTCTCGGAGGACTCCGGAGGCGGGTGTGGCGCCTGTAGATACGTGACAAGATAATTTAAAAAGGGTATTACTAATTAAGAGAATATGTTGTGAGGGCTTGCCGACAACGCCACCTAGGAAATGAGCCCTAGGACTCACAGACACACAGGTTCTTAAAACAATCGGGGTTGGAGCAGAGCAGAACAAACCACAGGACCTAAAATAAAGGTTAATTTATTACAATTAAAAATGTTTATAGTTTAAAACAGCCTTGCTAAAACCCATGTAATGCCCAGATAAAAAACAAAAGCTAAATGAAAGGGGAATATTCCGTGAGTTGGCAGCTCTCAGCACGGCAAACAGTCCCTCTGAGGATTCCTCCGTCCCACGGCCCAGCTTCTCCTCGGGTTGCTCCACCTGTTCTTCAGTCCACGGCTCGCGTTGGTTCCCTATAACAGAGGAAGCACTGGCGAGTAGTGTGCTCACGTCAGTCAATCCGCACCCTATGTCTCCGACCCCGACTCTGCAGCCCTCCCCTGCCTGGTCCCCTGTGCCGCCTAGTTGAAAATACGTAAAAGTGTTACTCACGGTTTCCCCGGGCGACAGTCGTACTGTTCGCCCAGGCCTGAGTAAAAGCATGTTGGCAGACGCTGGCTGCTGCGGTCGTCTGCTGGTGTTGCTCTGGGGTCTGCCCAAATCTTCACGGCGTCTCCTTACAGGCCTCTATAGCGACTGCTCTCCCGGTCGCCCGTTGCTGCGTCGTCTCGGCTGCTGTGCCGGTTCCGTCCAAACAATTACTTCCCCTTAGGTCTCTCCTGCGGTCCTCCTGCTCGGTGCCCCCTGCTCAGCGCCCAATGAGCTGGCCAACATTCCCTACTGCTCTCTCTCTTCTCTAATGCCGTTGCTTCACTTAAAAAAAGAGTCCTGTCCAATCCAAGTGTGGGAGAAGTTTGGAGAAGACATGGAGAAGGTCTGCGCCAAAGTGCTTCTGGAGAACTGCCCGCCACCTCAGGAGGGGGAAGAGGGGAACCGTCCAAGCTGTGTACAGTAAGGGTGGGACCCTGTTGACCTCAACTAGGGAGGTAATTGGGCGGTGGAAGGAACTCCTAAATCCGACTGACATGCCCTCTCTAGTAGAGGCAGAGCTGGAGGCTGGTGGAAGTCAATTTGGTAGTCAAACAACTCCACAGTGGTCCCAGGGATTGATGAGATCCGCCCAGAAATGCTAAAAGCTTTGGGTGTGGAGGGGCTGTCTTGGATGACACGTCTCTTTAACATTGCGTGGAAGTTGGGTACATTGCCCAAGGAGTAGCAGACTGGGGTGGTGCTTCCCCTATTCAAAAAAGGGGACCAGAGAGTGTGTGCCAGTTACAGGGGTATCACACTTCTCAGCCTCCCCGGTAAAGTCTACTCCAAGGTGCTGGAACGGAGGTTTCGCCGATAGTTGAACCTCGGATCGAAGAGGAACAATGCGGTTTTCGTCCTGGTCGTGGAACAACGGACCAGCTCTTTACCCTCACAAGGATCCTGGAGTGGACTTGGGAGTATGCCCAGCCAGTCTACATGTGCTTTGTAGATCTGGAGAAGGCATATGACTAGGTCCCCCGGGAGATACTGTCGGAGGTGCTGCGGGAGTATGGGGTGAGGGTGGTCCTTCTCAGGGCTATCCAATCCCTGTACATCCAAAGCGAGAGCTGTGTCCGAGTACTCAGCAGTAAGACAGACTCTTTCCAGGTGAGGGTTGGCCTTTGCCAGGGCTGAGCTTTGTCACCAATCCTGTTTGTGATATTCATGGACAGGATATCGAGGCATAGTCGTGGTGAGGAGGGGTTGCGGTTCGGTGGGCTTGGGATCTCGTCACTGCTTTTTGCAGATGATGTGGTCCTGATGGCATCATCGGTCCGTGACCTTCAGCTCTCACTGGATCGGTTCGCAGCAGAGTGTGAAGCGGTTGGGATGAGGATTAGCACCTCTAAATCTGAGCCATGGTTCTCAGCAGGAAACCGGTGGTGTACCGTGTGAAGGAGTTCAAGTACCTCGAGGTCTTGTTCACGAGTGAGGTCACCGTTGTGACAAAAAGAGAGCTGAGCCGTAAGGCAAAGCTCTCGATCTACCGGTCAATTTTCGTTCCTACCCTCACTTATCACGGATCCCCCAGTCAGAGCTGGTTAATGTGGTTCGGGAAAGAGAAGTTTGGGGTCTCCTGCTGGAGCTGCTGCCCCCGCAACCCGACCCCAGATAAGGGAATAAAGATGGATAGATGGATGGTCCTGGTCAGCTGGGATTGGCTCCAGCCCCCGCGACCCTGTACGCAGGATAAGCAGTTGACGATGGATGGATGGATATGTTTCCTGTGAAGTTCAGAGGAGGGGCAAATTGCTTTTCAGCCAGAATTAAACTGAGATGCAACTTCATCAGACCACAAAACCTGGTTGACCTTTCATCAAGAGATTATCCAATACCCTGAGGCCTACAAGGACAAATTGCATCCTCACTACAGCAATCAGTGTATTTTCAGTATACTGAGTACATTTGTGCTTATTAAGAATTATGTTCAGCTAATATTGAAATTGTAGTATTCAAAAGGACATACTTCAAGTCAGTTTTTACTTTTATACGTTTTGGTAGGGTAACAGGTAACAAATTCTCACTTTGAATGCCACTCTAGGCATTTGTCATTTAATGAAAAGAGTAAAATTAACTTAAATTTATAATGTTAATATATATCTGCCATCCATTTAACAGGTAAAAAAAACAAAAACAGCTGTTCATTTTGGATATATACTGTATGTGTTTGGTATGTTTACAATATATACTTGTGTGCACAATATTATATGCACAACAGAGTTCAAGTTTTAAATCCCTACAGCAAACAATACAATACAATACAAATACATGAATATTTACCTAATTGTATGCTCATTGAGATTCCTAATTATAGGAAAAGTTTAGGCATGGTCAGTGGAAATTGTGATTTTAGTGCTTTTCATGAACTAACACAATTAGTAACCAAACACAAAACAATGTTCTTGACACAAGATGTTAGTAGAGAGCTTATTATTGAGGTATAGCACACTGGGGCTATGGAAACTAGAGTAGGCACTCATTCTGCAGCCTTCACACTTTATAATGATAATCTGCTTTGTTGATTTAAAAATGTGACTTGCAAATTAGAAGAAGTTTATTCATGGACCAGTTTATCCATAATATTTGGTAACAGAAGACAAAGATCTTGTGTTTTCAAACAAATATTTAAGTATAATTAAGTATAAATAGTATGCAGAAGGAACTGCAACTCAAGTAAAAAAATAAAATATATTGTTTTAATTGAAACATCCGTTTATTAAAGATCTTTGAGTTCCAGATACAGAAATGCTTCAGAACAGGTGTAACAAGTGAAAAGACAAGTAAGAAACAGAGGACGAAAGGTATTAGGATGGAGTCACTTTTTCCCCCAGATAATTTTATCCCTAAATTACCTTGTTTACAATACAAAAATATAATGACTAGATTTGAATTATCAGGGACCATATAAAATAAAATATGTGCAATCTTCCTTAAATCTGGGTAGTCTGTGAAGCAAAGCAATTTACCAGAGCATAATAAGATACAGAACAAAGTGGCTTGCACATGTTTGCAGCGCTCTGTTATTGAACTTTTTGATTTCTTGATCCAGCAGATGAGAGCTATTCTGAAATAGGTGACAACTTTGCCTCCAATGGAGCAACTAAACAGCAGGACAGCGAAAATTAGTCCATAGATATTGTTACACATCCTCACAAGAAAGCTTGAACAGTGCTGCATTGTCACAATAAGCATTATGTGTAACAGATCTACAGCGGGAAGCTGATCAGAAAGTGTGGCTGTAAAAGGCTTGAACCACAAACTGTGTGTTGAAACCATTCTTTTGAAAGGATGTGAGCCATCAGCTGAAGCAGTAGGACTTTTAGATCATTGACGTTATCTATTAGAACCTTGACAGACAGGTTACAAAAAAGAATGTACATCGGCTGGTGCAAACTCTTTTCAGTGATGATAAGCACAGTAACTCCAACGTTGGAAAAAAGCAGTGGAAAGTAAACAAACAGCAGTTAAAAATAATAATAAGGTAGTAGGAACTGTGGAGATATTTCAAGGCCTTGGATCATTTGGTCATGTTGCTTTCCATTCTGTTTAATTTGATGAGAAACCTAAAAGAGGAAAAATGTTCAAAGGCGTAATGGTAGTAATGGGTGGGAAGAAATATACATTGAAACATGGCAAATACGAAACAAAACAAAATCATTACATAACAAACATTTCAGAGAGCATAATGGGCACCATACTGTTACTTATTGTGCACTTCATTCTTTATTCCAAAAATACATTAAGTGATGCTTACAATAGTTAATCAGAATAAATGAAAAACATCAATGAATTTAGCTTTGCATGTAAATACACTACTTAGTTTTTTAAAAATAATTAATTTCAGTCTATTTCTCTTGTATAGATACTTAAATTAACTGAGCACAAATTTCTGTTCTGTAAAGGCAGGGACAATAACATGATAAACTTAAGACCTAATACCTCTAACCAGTCAAACCTCTCAAGTACGTATATCAATTATATCATTTTATATCAAATTCAATGAAATGCTATGCAAATACATGTCTGCAAAACAGTCAGGTTTGTCAGTCTTAATTCTTATCTGTATGCATCACAGTTGATGTAATTCTTTAAAGGGGCCTATATGTAGTTTTTCAATGAAATCACTTATTAATAAATCACTTTGTTTTGTTTGTTTTTTTTTACCAAAGTGTACAGGAAAAAGGCCACAGAAAGTAATTAGCCGGTCAAAAGGAATTATCAAAGCAACTCAAGGGTTCAGCATGTTCATTTCTCTTGGGGGAGATGATTAGTCTTTCCTAATGTCCTAATGTCCTAACAGCCCTTTTGTATGCATGAACAAGGTCCTTGTTCCCAAAGGCCTTGTGCGACCACGTAATTCAATTAGAATTTTTCTATAGGATATATAACAAATATGAAAAGGCTGAACAGTACGTCATATGTTAATATATTGAGCCATTTGACAAATGTTTTAAAACTTTGGATTTTTTTACAAAACATTGCAGATGAATGGAGAGAAAAACACATAAAGCTTTGACAATGTGTGGTACTTTACGTCAACTGAAATAAATCTTTTCAAATGCTTCACATGATAACACACTTAATGATTAAAGTTAAGGAATCAAATGTTTACAACTTGTAATGTCACATTCAACATCACATGTTAGAGCCTCCATTGGGAGTTATTAAAAACAGTCTCTCATCAACTGAAGGTTTATTAATTGTCCAGGGATTAATTACAATGTGAGACAGTTAATAACACCTCATTTAATTATATCTCAAAGGGGTCCATTGTGCCCAGACGTGTTTTGTCAAAGTAATGAGGCATCTAACTGATGTAACGATGCCTATTTATATTGTATCTAGTTACATAATATCATTGCTGAGCTCTTTAGCTGAGAAGTTGGATTAGAAAACAATAATTTCCAGTAAATTATTGCTGTTGTGTGATGTTTATACAGCCGTTCCAAAGTAATGGAAGACATCTAAAGAAGAGAAGACAAGTTTTCGCTTCTTTAGATGTCTTCCTAGACGCACTGTGGGCCAAAATGTGGCTTTGATATTAGACTTGATAGTCCACCATTAAAATGACAGCCAACTCTATAGATGGATTTATACAATTCCACCTTTAATGTCAAATAAAAGAGGTCCAATGATAGGCCACAGACATTTGGTGCCAAAATTTCTCCATCTGTTGTGATCAACAGTACTAGTTTAAATTGTTCTTTATCTGTTGTTTTTTCTTTTTCTTTTTTAACATCTTTAGCCTGTTCCTTATACTGTCGTCACTTTTAATTATCATCACATCCCGTCTTGTCTTTTCTTATCATTTTGCTGGTAATGAATTCCGTAATTCTATCAAGTCAGAGATAATCTAATGATTTTAAGATATTAGACATCAACTGTCTCTAGCCGCTGGTAAGCTCGTTATGCTCAAAGATTTCTGTACACTTATCTTCCTGTGCCAGAAGCTGGTCCTAGGCAGGTGTGACTTCGCTAAAACCACTATACACTCTTTACTAACAGTCTATGAAAACTCTTGATAAAAAACCAAGGAGCTACCATCATTGTACCATCATTCAAAAATATAATTTATTGACCCATGATAGTTTTATTTGTTTAACAGATGTGCCTGATGTATAAATGAATTCATGATCTTGGGCCCCCACCACTTAAACAATGTGTGTCATTCTGCAGGGACAATGCTAGGGTTTGTGATGTACTGTTGTAAATTTAGCTAATTGTACTGCTTTTAATTGTTGTATTATACGGTTTGTATTTTTTTTATATCTTCCTGCCCAGGGACCACAAATGTAAATGACATATATTCTGTAGCTATGTCTGGCTCCTGGCCCCTGTTAAATAAAGATATAGATTTTCCCTGTTTGCAAAATCACTGACAATCAATGGTAGAAATGAACAAAGCTTAATAAACAGAATGCGGTTTTTGTATTGAGAGGCGTCTTTTTTAAATTGTATTCTATTGGGAGTCCTGGGCGCCTCTCATTTTGGCCGCCTGCTGCACCTTGCGTTTTTGAATGAGTGCTCTAAGCGCACAGAGTTGAAAAAAATTCAACTCATGCCCGTCATGCCCTCAGTTGTGCTCACAGAAGTTTACAGTTGCTTGGATTGTCCGAAGACTGCAACAGTCTGTCCCCTACTCATCTTAAAATAACCCTTAAACTGACCATTATTAAGACAAAGCCCATTATCTCAACCAAAAAAGGCATTGCTGTGCGCCTTTTTCAAACCTGCAAAGCGCTTTCTGTCTGATCGGGGCCTTCTTTGTCGTTATATGGCAGTTGGCATTACCGCCACCTACTGGATTAAACAGTGCAAAATATTTACAGTGTCCACCCAAAGTGATTCCATTCACAACTATAGTCCGTCTAGTTATTTTTAAGTTATTTTTCTTCCATTTTTGTGTCTAGCATTCTCGTGACTCCCCTGGGATCAGGTTGCAAACCCCAGGGGGGTCCCGACCCCCAGGTTAAGAACCACTGCTGTACAGATACCCTTGCTAAATATTAATCCACTAAAAGTATAAGTCTTCCATTGAAATTTCTAATTCTGTCAAAGTACAGAAGTAGCTGCTTATAAAAATACTTTAGTATCAAAAGCACTATCAGTATTGCCATGTTTGTCAGGGGTTGCTGACATGATAAACAGAATTTAAATATACTGTAGCAGACCTAAATTTATTAGTTATGCATTTTAATAAATTTCTAAGAATTGATACCCAATTATGAATTAAGATTCATAAAATCATTTTATTTAATTCCTCGTTTTAGGGCACCACCGGAGTTGTTATAATCCTAGAGTCTCCGGACCTCTAGGTAGTTTTGAATAATTATACAATTATTACTAGTGATCAGTTAGTTAATAATCGCTCAATTATCTTAAATCAGTCAGTCAGTCTCATATCTAAAGGGTCAATTCTCTTGGCAGGAACTAGAAATAGGCAACACACACAGCTCTTGGTTATATTACAGTGAATTTATTCTCTAACTAAAGGTGATAAAAAGATGGTTGGATACAGGGAACAAACATTTCCTGAACAATGAGCCTAGAGGTTCGGTTGTGGGAAGCATTTGACTCATACGGCATAGAAGAGCTACTGAAAGTAAACTAATGCTATAATTTTAGGAGTTAAAATGGACATCTGATCACAGAACGTGTGTTAAGTCTTACTGCTTGTCGACAGCCTGCTTTTGGCCTGTTGCTGGTCCCACTCTAGCTGCCGATCCTGGCTTTTTTGCTAGGGATTCTCCAGGGTTCTCCGTGTCTGATTGAAACGCCTCCTCCGTCTGGCAATTCGGCTGTTTTCAGGTTTCCTTCGTTGTAGCTGGCGAGACCACGTGTCTTGGTCTGACCTCGGTGAAGTTGGCTCGACGAAAAAGGCTTAAAATGGAACTTGGTCGTTCTTGAATTAGTCCAGTGTAACTTAACGGACTGATAACTTTAACAAACAAAAGAAATAAAGAAAATAAAACAAACTAAAGGCAGATCGATGTCGCGGCACTTCAGGTGTATAGCTTCAGGCGAACAAAAGGGCCTGTTTGTTTCGCTGGCCGAGTCTGGGCGTTGCCTGGCGAGGCACGCTGCGCGTGCCGAAGTGTCCAGAGGGCCGAGCAGAGTGGAAGAGCCAACAGCGAAGAGAAGAGAGCGAAGCGAGGTCGCGTATCGCTCTTTTGTTGCCTGGGGCGTGGTTCCCCAGGGGGCGTCTCAGGTTTCCCATGGGACTGCCTTTCTAAACTTAATGTCTAAAAGAAATCTATTTGCACGTATTATAATCAAATATTTTCCACAATCGAACCTCAATGGTTGAACGGTTGTACTGTTCTAAGCATTTGGTAACAGGAAACAATTGTCACATTATTGGTCAGGATATTTATACATTTAACGGCATTTCCGACGAGGGCATGTAATACTTATTTCGCCCACTTGGGGAAGCTCAGGTTACATGAGGAAAGCTTAGATTACATTAGATGAAGGAGTGTCTTGCTGAAAATAAAAACACTGCACAAGTAACTTTCTTTTCAGAACTAATATCAACAACAGATAGCAACAACAGTTAACATAACTACTCAAATAGAGGCAAATGTAATCAGGTAACTAAACATTTAATTAAATGCTTTGAGTCTTTGGAGACTGCAGTCCTTTTACATTGAAAGTTTGGCGTCTGGACCATGTCACACTTGGGTGAGACAGGGGTTTTCCTTTTTGATGTGGTAATAAAACAAAGAATAAGGTCAGTTGCCACGGAAACGTGCGTGGGGGGGCCAGTTTTGATAGGCTGTTCAGGGAGATGCCAATGGCTGGTGCGTGTCTCTTTGTCAGTTTAACAGTCAGGCCCCGCGTTATCAGCTTCGGAATCAAAAAGGTGCCAGTTTTATGGTCGGGATAGCACTTAGAGAAAGCAACTTTGACCCCTCCCCTTCTTCTCTGGGGAGGAGAAAGGAATTTAGAGTAGCTCCAAATTTATTCAATATAAAATGCACAAATTCACACCGTTGTTCACTACAATACAGTAGCACACTTTCCTACTTATTAAACAATGGCATTCATTATAAACCAGCCTGGTAGCATCAAAAGGTTTAGGAATGATACACTGATTTCTCAAGTCATTTCGCGTGGTATTCAAAAGCATTTTTTGTTCTTTTTGCATGTAATTTCACGGTGTTTAGTCTGTATTGACTTTTATTGTTCAGAAGTGGCTTGCCATTTTACGCCTACTGTCAGAGGGGAAAATACCAGGTATAGGATATAAATAGCAATGAAAATCTGACAATAAGGTAGTCGGATGGATTGAAAGCTGGTCCCTGACCCAAGAGAGCGGCATTCAATTTCTGTGTCAAACAAAAATTTAATGAAAAGACAAGATTTTTGTCTTTATTTAAGTTAAGTTTTTGTCTTTATTTATTCCGTGGGAGCGCGCACTGCATGTTAAGCTGTAATGCCCAGTATCTATACATCTACAGCTGCTTTTATCTAGTCATAATGTGCAAATAAGCATCACTTTATGTCCGTGTTAGCAAAGCTATGTCTTTGTGAAACGTTAATGTTTCTTGCAACTGAATGAGAAGTGTTGCAGTTTATCAGGCCTGACAAAACGTTATTTCGAGCAATAAATTTAGCCTATTGTTGCAGATGAAATTTGTGTTTGGTAGGCCCAAGTTAATATCCTTGTATTTGGAACACAGACACAGTAGTCTTTAATTAACATGAATCACGGCTGGGTTATATTTGTAGTGAACCAACCAGTGTTCATTTCATTATTTTAATGCCAAAAGGAAAAAATCCTGAATCTCTCCCTTTGTCTCTCCCTAAGAGAAGGTGAGATTCGTTATTTTACCTAGGGGGGCCTCATCCCAAGATTTGGCCTTTGTGACCTGCACAGGAAAGACACAGCTTTGGTTGTGTAGAAGTACCCCTGCACAGACTCAAAAAGGCATGCTAGACAAAAAACTTTTTATTCTGGGACCATCCAACCACTCTGGCTGTAAAGGTGTCACTACGGACACTCCACAGAAAGACCAAAAGGTAAAGTAACCATGGTAACCAGTCGCATCCTCCTGTTACCTCAGAAACATCAAAGTAAAGAAACCCCCTTTCTTTCAGTCCTGATTCTCTACCCCACAAAAAGAGCCATAAAACTAAGGACTCTTAACTGATTGCAACACACACACACACACCCACATACAAAGGCTGCCCCCTCCTTTTCACGCCAAACTGCGCCAGAGAAAGGACAGCCTCAAATTCCTTTTTATGAACAAAGAATGTCTTTGCCTTAAACTTGTTTTGTTGCTCTGTTCAGTTAAATACTCTTTAACAGTTACTTCTTGTCAATTTTGAGTAGTTATTACCATGTCGTATTGTTTAGAAACTATGTTGAAAAGAAGGAACCATAAAGAAAGTTAATTTGAAGTGCTGTTATTTTTCTCCTGATGCTCATTCACATTCCTGCCTGTGTCTTATGTTTTATACAAAATCTTTGCTCCAACGCCTTTTCATATACTTCCCAACTCCTGAGCCAAGGATTGAATTAACTATAAAGTTAAATAGTCAGAATTATTTCAAGGTCCTTTCATAAAACCAGTGGTCCCCACAGAGAACAAAAGAGTTGCCGTTGCTCTTAAACTCTCTTTGTGCTTAATTTACATTACTATCTATGTTTTATTGTTTATAATGTGCATCAAGTATGGCCACTGACAGATAACAGGAAAATGTAAGCCTCACTGTTTCTGCACCATAGTCCATTATAAACCACATAATACATGAAGTTTACAAAGGCATTGTCAGGTGAGGATCAAGGCTCCTCTGGCTTTGCATAATTAATTAGATAAGCAATCTGCAAATCTTATCAAAATGTTTTTTTTGTTTTTTTTAAATACAACAGAAACACAAAGTAGTTTGGAATGTACAAATTACACATTTGTGTGCACAGTGGCGAAGCACTATCAAAAAGAAAACGTTTTTTTAAATGCAAATTCAGAAAGTATTGTTTCCCAAGTCGTAAAATACTGTATTACAGGAATATGAGACACCATGTAGCCATGACCGGAGGTTGCGTGGGTGCACAGGGACGGCCAACCCAGGGAAACCCCCACTGCTAGAGAGCCCACTATGTGGAGTGTGAAGTTTAGCTCAGCTGATTATAGTGCATACAAACAAACAACAACATTATATGACAATATGATGTACTGGGAGAATTCAGCAGCTCTTATCAAATGAAACAGTCCCTTCACTCATGGTTTCAATGGTAAACCACCACAAGAACGACAACTAACCAACAACCAACAAACACACTAGATTCGAAGGAGATACATTTTAATAAACATAAATCATAAAGCGACATCTGTATTTCAAACAAATGGCAAACTTATTAGCACATTTTAACAAAACTCCCTTCACCCTAATGCATCATGGGAATTCTGAGGGACGGATGTAGGCCTCATAGCAGTTTATTTACATTGTCAACATACACAGGAAGCCTCTTAGAAGTGTTTCAGCAGCGAAGCGTGTAGCCTGCCCCACGTTAATGACTTGTTTTCAATTGTCCTATTTGTGCTTCTGCTACATTCTTCAAAGTTCTCTGTAGCTCGCTTTCGTTTCTCGTCTTGACGGGTGCATCTAGCAACTACCACAGGGAACATTTCGGAATAAGAGCGTTTTACCTGCCGGACTTTGCCGACATGTTTAGATTTTGTTGATTTGGTGATTAGTGCTTGCTTTTTGTGCTTCTACTATGATTAAGTAGCTACGTAGTAAAAATGTTTCTATTTTGTCAGATTTAACTGTGTTTATTGTTGATATACGATCGGAAATCTGTAACGGGTATTTTATTTTGAAAATCGACTGAATTCTCTGCCGTTTCTGTGTCTGACTTCCTGCCCGGTTCATCTGCGCTGTGTTGCTTGACGCTGGGACGCTTCCTGGACACACTCAGTCTATGGATGCACTGCAGCGCTGCTGGTGTGAGCACAAACATTTAGTAGAAAGGCTGCTCTGGCAGCAACGAAACGGACAGACTCTGTGGACTTTCGGAGTGCGTCTGGGGTCATGTAAACTTGGTTAATATGTGTTTGTAGCAGGTGGACCCATGATGAAGCTCCGCCCCCACTTTTACTGAATAATTAAGTAAATATAATTTCTTAATATATCTATCTAAAGAAACCTCATTTCTTTACTGGCAACTCTCTGCTATCCCACAGAGGACATATTTTGTCCTGTCTTAGGCACCGTAGCTATACAACTCGCTTGGATAGGGGAAGTGGGGTGCAATTGGCAACTATCACCACTAGATGCCACTAAAACTTACACACTGAACCTTTAACAATTCTAATTGTTACAGACGATTAAAAATAGTTTCCTTTCCTTTTATCAAATGCTTAGAAATTAAGAACTGTATAACAGTTTATGACATTTTAGAGTTGATTGTGGAAAGGTATTTGATTAAAACACACGCAAATAGACTTTAAGACCTTATTAAGGTTTAAAAAACAGAATCTCCGAGGAACAAAGCCTCCAAGGAGAGCAACACTTAAAACACAGCGGAGCTCTCGGTTTGTCATCTCTTCGCTTACACTCTGCTCTTCTCGCTTGCTCCTGCAGACGCTCCTAGCAACGTCCCACACCCAAGAGGGTGACCCGGAATCTCTGAGACTCCTAAGTTTTCCTTTAACTCACAGCAACTTACTTTGCCTATATCCGCGAGGTCTAGAGTACCTTAGGTAAATTTACCTTTTGTTTTGTTTGTTTAAAGTTATCAGACCGTTTAATTCATGCAAATCTTAATTCAGAAACAACCAGGTGTCTTTTAAAGCTTTATTTTAGTTCGAATTAACTTCCACTAAGTTACTCCCAGCGACAAACAGAGTTTTGCCAATGACGCAAGCTGGTTAGGCCTGCACCAGCGGTAACACTGAGTACATCAACCAACAACAGCCTCTATCACTGCAGAGTTCCAGCAGCTACCAGCCGACTAGGACAAACCTGCTTGCAGAAAGCCAGTCCTGGCGACCGGCCGTGTGGCCTGCCAAGCAGCTGAGGGCAGCGAATGCCAAGGAACCGAGCAGCTAGTTGAAGGCCATCTGAGCATCATACCAGCTGAGGAAACCAACAAAGCAGTAAGGCAAAACCAAACTCTGCATTTTGTGGCCAAGTTGATGTCCTTTAGCCTTTAATCTTTTAGTCCTAAAATTCATAGCCCAATAAAACTTAGTTATCCCCATAACTTGCATCCATTCGTTATCTTACTCCCTTAGTCATGTGAACCACACCCCAACCAACAAAAGCAGCGACACACCCTGTCTCTCTCTCTCTCGTTGTGCTTGTTCTCTTGCCCTCTTCAACTGTGCTTCGGCACGCGCCCAGCGTGCTCCCTCTCCCGGCAACGCCCTAAGAAGTTCGACCCGGCGCAGTGAAGGCTCTTTGTTCGTTTCAAGCCACACTCGCGAAGCGCCGCAACCTCGACTTTTCCCTCGTTCCCAGCAACTTACTTGCTTTTTCTTTTGTTTGTTAAAAGTTATCTGATCGTTAAGTTACACTAGTTTTATTCGTTAATTAAGAACGTCCAAGTTCTTTTTAAGCTTTATTCGTATACACTTCTCCCACTGAAGCCGAACCCAGCCACGTGGGCCCGTCAGCAGTAACCCAAAGGAAATCCAAAAGAACAGCCTAATTGCCAGACTGAGGACGGTCAACACTGGAGTGTTTTTCTTCATTCAGACACGGAGAACACCTGGAAAATTCCCTAGCAGAAAGCCAGGAATCGGGCAGCTAGCGTGGGGACCCGTGCGACGGGCCAAGGCAGGTCGACGGCCCACAGTAAGGCAAACCAAGGCATTCTGTGATCAGTGATGTCCAATAGTCTGTTAATCCATTATCTTTAGTCCTTAAAACTCCTAGACAAATTTAACCGAGTTAGTCATCATCTACTACATCTAACTACTTTCATTAGTTCTCTTCCGCCCTGTGAATCAAATTCTCCCCACAATAGAACCCCACATTCTCATTGTTAAGATATTTTTTCTTTTTAATGATTTATATTGATATTGTTTATTTCTTTGATGTATATTTAACCGCATTTATATCCACCTTTAGTTATTTCACTGTAATCACAGGAATTGTGTGTGTGTATTGCCTACCTCCAAGTCCCTGCCACCAGAATTTATTTTTATTTTTAATTCTTCGATATGAGACTGACTGATTGATTTAGGATAATTGAGCGATTATTAACTAACTGATCACTAGTGAATAATTGTATAATTATTAAAACGCTACCCAGAGGTCCAGAGACTCTGGGTGAATTAAATCTCTGGTGGTGCCCTGCGAAACAAGAGCTGTATGAATTAATATTCTCTGAATATTAGAATTCATAATTTGTATTAATCCTCATAAGTTTATTAAGATCATAAGTGAACTCAGCATTCCAGGGTCTGTGGATCTGACGGGCAAGTACATTTTTGTGTCATCAGCATAAATATAAAAAGAAATACCATGTTTTTGGATAATATGTCCAAAGGGAAGCAGATACAAGGAAAACAAAATGGGTCCTAAGACCGACCCCTGAGGCACTCCATATTTAACTGGACAGAACGAAGAGACATAGTTGTTTACAGACAAGCAAAACTTCCTATTTGACAGGTAGGATGAAAACCATTCTATGGCCGTACCAGAGATCCCCACCCAGTGCCTCAGCCGGTCTAACATGATGTTGTGATCAATGGTGTCAAAAGCAGCGCTAAGGAGTACCAGGACTGAGCACATGCCTTCATCAGAAGACATTAAAAGGTCATTGGTGATTTTAAGCAGGGCAGTCTCAGTGCTAACTGAAACTTTTCAAATAATTTGTTATTTTCCAGAAAATAGTAATCCGTTACACTACTCTTTACTGGGAAAAGTAATGGACAGTGTAGTTGGACAGTGTTACTGCCCAAAGTGTTACTGCCCAACTTTTGTTTTTGTTTTTTTACAGATCTGCATGATTCATGTGGCTCACATTTTCAGGCCGGAAAATCCGTAATTCCGGATTAATCAGGAAAAATCACATCCCCTGAAACAAAAACAGCACAGTCATTGTGCTAACCACTCCTAGCTATGCTTGCTATCAATGTTCTAATACTACATATTGTTCAGTTTTTAACTAAACAAAAGCATAGCAACTATATTTATTGTCGTAAAGGCAAAAATTGGTAATAAAATACTGTGCAGGATATACCGGAGACACCGAAGGGGGAAGCATGCTGGCGCACTGGTTAAACTGAGACAGCGGGGTTTTCGAGCTCCGCTCCCTTCGATCCACCTGGTGAATGTCCCCACTCTGGCCAACAAAATGGATGAACTGCTGCTCCTCAACAGAACTAACTCGGACTTCTGCAGATCTGCCTCCCTCTGTTACACCGTATCCTGGGTCACCGGGCACACCCCGGGCAGCGCACTTCACCTACCAAGATTTAATCTCTTCCGTGCAAATTGCTTAACAGAGCTCACGGGAAAAACAAGGGGAGGCGGACTCTGTCTCTACATAAACGAAGGTTGGTGTACAGATGTCACAGTGTTGAAGAAATCTTGCAGCCATCACTTAGAGACATTATTCATAAACTGTAAACCTTTTTATTCACCGCGGGAGTTTTCTTCCTTTATTCTGGTCGCCATTTACATTCCACCTCAGGCCTGTGTTAGTGAGGCGTTACTACACCTGGCCGACCAGATAACTAACATGTAGAGATAACATCCAGATTCCCTGCTCATTGTTCTTGGGGACTTTAACAGAGCAAACCTCAGCCATGAACTTCCAAAGTACAGACAGCATATTAAGTGTCCCACCAGGGACACTAACACACTAGACCACTGCTACACAACATTAAAGGACACCTATCACTCTGTTCCCTGTGTCGCCTTGGGACTCTGGTCACTGTCTGGTTCATCTTAGCCTGACATACAGGCAGAAATCGAAATCTGCTAAACCTGTTGTAAAGACTGTGAAAAGATGGACTGTACTGACTGGAGTGTTTTTGAGGCTGCAGCCACTAACCTGGATGAACTAACTGACACTGTGACATCTTCAGTTTTTGTGAGGACATGTGTGTGCCGACTGAAACCTTCCACACATACAATAACCAAAAATCCTGGCTCACAGCGAAACTCAGGCAGCTTCGTCAGTCCAAAGAGGAGGCCTTCAGAAGTGGGAACAGAGCCCTGTTTAACCAGGCCAGGAACACACTGACTAAACAGATCAAAGCAGCTACGAGGAGCTATGCTGAAAAGCTAGAAGACAGCTTCACTGCCAGCGACCCTACGTCAGTGTGGAAAGGCCTGTGGACACTCACTAACTACAAGAGACCATCCCCCAACACTGCTGGTACTCAACGAGTCTGGCTGACAAGCTGAATGGTTCCTACTGTAGGTTTGAGAACCCTACAGTCACACCTCCCCCCTGCTCCAACACCATCTTCAAACAATCACCTTCCCCCACTGACACGCTGTCACCCTCCTTCACCGACCCTTCTCCTGCACTCATGATCTGAGAAGAGAATGTGCGCCAGCTCTTCCAGAAGCAGAATATCAGGAAGTCTCCTGGCCCAGACGGTGTGTCACCATCCTGCCTGTAAATCTGCGCAGACCAGCTTGACCCCATCTTCATACATATCTTCAACAGATCACTGGAGCTGTGTGAAGTTCCCTCCTGCTTCAAACACTCCACAATCATCCCGGTCCCCGAAAAACTCTCCATCTCTGGATTAAATGACTACAGTGAGGCTGGGGAACATCACATCCAGCACACGGACTATTAGCACTGGTGCCCACCAGGGGTATGTGCTCTCCCCACTGCTATTCTCCCTCTACACCAACGACTGAACCTCAAGAGACCCATCTGTCAAACTCCTGAAGTTTGCTGAAGACAAGTCATCGGCCTCACACGGGACAGTGATGAGTCAGCCTACAGACGGGAGGTTGATCAGCTGGCTCTCTGGCCAGAACAACCTGGAGATTAATACGCTCAAAACTGTGGAGATGATTGTGGATTTCAGGAGGTAATGTCGTGTAAAAAGACTTGGGCCAGATAAGAAAGCTTGAACTTTTACCAACATTTTTATTATCAACAAAAACAGACACCAATTAGAATGCAAAAGTTCCACTGGAGTGTGTCAGAGATCGGTGCTAAATAGAGACCCATTCTGTTACCAGAACAGAGACCCGAGTCGACATGAAAACCATGTAACAACTGACTTTCACCTCCTTTTATAGCTCTGTTTCTTGGCTTCACATCATCTCTTGGGTCTCTTTCCTACTGCACCTGAATCTGGGAAAGTCCAAGATTTTCACGTGCCTAAGCATTTGGTGGGAAAGTCCCTGACTGCCTGCTCCTCCTCTCTGTGTCTTTTGCATGCCCCCTGCTTGATCATGCCATTTCTTCCATAACCTGACTTTTGTGGAATAAACTGGTGTTGTTTGTGCTCTGTGCTAGAAACAGGACATTCTTACTGTGATGGACTATATTGATGTATGTTTTGTAAAACAATTTTCACAAAATCTGCTTCTACATTTTCCGTTGCAGGTGTTTTAGATGCTGCTTTGCTATCCCACTGTGCTTGCTCACTCACACACACACACACACACACACACACACATGTGCTACTGCTGAGCCTGGGCAGTTAGATACAGAAAGGAGCACACACACTCAGAACAATAGAGTTTTAACACTGTGATCCTACCTTTACACTATAAAATAACACTTTTAATGATGACAATGTAGACCACCATCGCTCTAGTAATTAATGATAACAATTTAGGCTATAATTCTCCAAAATAATTCACAACAGAGGAGCCCCCCCCCCATTCTGCCTCCCATCTCCATTCTACACAGCCCTGTGTCTGCCGTGGAATCAGAGTGAATGAAGTGGTCTTAAATCTCACGCCTGAGTGATTTGCAGGAGCCGATGTCCACCTGTAAACGCGCAGGTGGGCCCAGAGTATAACTGGGTCAAAGTGGCCTGAGGACAGACATGTCCTGGTTTCTCTGTAGTGCCAGAGGGTTTTTGGAGTTTCAGTGGACCCAAAGATTGCTATGGACCCGAGTACAGACTAGCTAGAGAGAGTAGATTAAGTGTACTTCTCAGTTTATTCTCTTATAAATAAATAATTGTAACACAATTATTTGCTTAACCCCTCAGCCTGTTTCTATTTTCCATATAACTCTTTTAACCCTGATTGTACACTGCACTGTAAGTTTTATTATACACTGCTCAAAAAAATAAAGGGAACACTATAATAACACATCCTAGATCTGAATGAATGAAATAATCACATTAAATACTCCTTTCTTTACATAGTTGAATGTGCTGACAACAAAATCACACAAAAATTATCAATGGAAATCAAATTTATCAACCCATGGAGGTCTGGATTTGGAGTCACACTCAAAATCAAAGTGGAAAACCACATTACAGGCCGATCCAACTTTGATGTAATGTCCTTAAAACAAGTCAAAATGAGGCTCAGTAGTGTGTGTGGCCTCCACACCTGTATGACCTCCCTACAATGCCTGGGCATGCTCCTGATGAGGTGGCAGATGGTCTCCTGAGGGATCTCCTCCCAGATCTGGACTAAAGCATCCGCCAACTCCTGGACAGTCTGTGGTGCAACGTGGTGTTGGTGGATGGAGCGAGACATGATGTCCCAGATGTGCTCAATTGGATTCAGGTCTGGGGAACGGGCGGGCCAGTCCATAGCATCAATGCCTTCCTCTTGCAGGAACTGCTGACACACTCCAGCCACATGAGGTCTAGCATTGTCTTGCATTAGGATGAACCCAGGGCCAACCGCACCAGCATATGGTCTCACAAGTGGTCTGAGGATCTCATTTCAGTACCTAATGGCAGTCAGGCTACCTCTGGCAAGCACATGGGCTGTGCGGGCCCCCAAAGAAATGCCACCCCACACCATTACTGACCCACTGCCAAACCGGTCATGCTGGAGGATGTTGCGGGCAGCAGAACGTTCTCCATGGCGTCTCCAGACTCTGTCAAATGTGCTCAGTGTGAACCTGCTTTCATCTGTGAAGAGCACAGGGCGCCAGTGGTGAATTTGCCAATCTTGGTGTTCTCTGGCAAATGCCAAACATCCCGCACGGTGTTGGGCTGTAAGCACAACCCCTACCTGTGGACGTCGGGCCCTCATACCACCCTCATGGAGTCTGTTTCTGACCGTTTGAGCAGACACATGCACATTTGTGGCCTACTGGAGGTCATTTTGCAGGGCTCTGGCAGTGCTCCTGCCGGTCTGCCGCCGGACCTGATCATCCCGGTCAAAAACCTCCGCTTCCCGACGTAGGATCCTGAAGGAGGCTGTGCTCAGACGCTCCGGAGGCCGTCTCTACCCTGCACCGTCGGGTAGCCCTTCTCTCAGGTCTGTTACTGCTACTCCAACACAACACTCGGCAGCTCACACACTCCATCCTCAGTCCGCACGCAGTGTTGAAGCAGATTCTGCTCAGTCCTGCTCTGGATCCCCACAACCGGCATCTCCTCGTCCTCTTTTCTCCCCAACCACACTAATAATTGGTGACTCCATAACCAGAAACCTCCGTTTCTTTAACGCCACCACTCGCTGCTTCCCCGGTGCCACCACAGCTGACATTTTAAAAAAACTCCAGGACCTGATGCCGTCGCTCCCGTCCTCCATCACAAGAGTGATAGTCTATGTCGGAACAAATGACACAGCTCTTCGGCAGTCTGAGCTGACAAAATCAGATTTTAACCGTCTTTTCAACTTTTTAAAGCAGTGTGGAAAGTCCGTTTTTATCTCTGGTCCCATTCCCACAGTTGGTCGAGGTGCTGGCCGCTTCAGTAGACTCCTTGGCCTCCACGACTGGCTCCAGTCCGCCTGCAGGGCTCACCGTGTGTTTTATGTGGATAATTTTAATATTTTCTGGCAAAGAATGTCTCTTTTTAAGACAGACGGACTTCACCCAAACAAACGG
>NC_060166.1:29653484-29664383 GCF_021292245.1 Micropterus dolomieu
ACTTTTAAAGCTCTTCATGGCCTCTCGCCTTGTTATATTTCTGACCTTTTAGTCCCATACGCACCAGCACGTACCTTGAGATCCTCGGGCAGAGGTCTGTTGTCTGTTCCAGAGTCTCGACTGAAAACTAAAGGGGACAGAGCGTTTGCTGTCAGGGCCCCGAGGCTCTGGAACAGCCTGCCCGAGGAAATCAAGGCGGCTGAGTCAGTGAACTCTTTTAAGTCCCTTCTTAAAACATACTTTTATAGGAGAGCTTTTCCCGATCTTATTTGACTTTATTTTATCCCTTTTATTTTATTGTATTTTACTAATTTTATATAAAATTTTCATGCTCTTATCTTTTTTGTATTATTCTTTACACTTGTTAAAGCACTTTGTAACTTGTTTTTGAAAAGTGCTCTACAAATAAGGATTATTATTATTATTATTATTATATCCTAGGACCTAAAGTGGGAACCCAACACAGACACCATCATCAAGAAGGCCCAGCAGAGAATGTACTTCCTGTCCCATCTCAGGAAGGTCAACCTGGCCAAGGAGCTGCTGATCCACTTCTACACAGCCATCATCCAGTCTGTCCTATGCATGTCCATCACTGTCTGTTTTGGATCTGCCACCAAAAAGGACAGGAGCAAACTTCAACGGACAGTCAGGACTGCAGAAAAGATCATCGGTGCTAACCTGCCCTCCATTCAGGACGCAGTATCTCTGTCTCTAATCAGCCACCTGCTTACTGGTTACCACTTACAATTATTCATCATTCTCTATTTCAGAGCTGTTCATCCTGTTAATATTGTCATATTGTATATTGTATATACTGTATACCAAATCCACCTACCTCAAGTACATAACACCTGCACATAATACTTATTTATTTCAGCATCCTTTGCAACATGCTCCATCGCAATGTGTACATTTATGCATGTATGTGTATGTGCACATGCATATCTCATCCACCTCTGACATGTACATAATAATAATGGTAATAATAATTTACTCCTGCATCCTTTGCACTTTGCTTATTGCACTACTGTCTCAATCTGTCTATATTGAGAAACATGCAATTTTTCACCTTGTAAATATGCAATTTATTTGCAAAAAAAAAAAAGAAAATGTATGGCCACTGTAATGGCAGTTGATAAGGTGGTCTGTGATTTTATGGTCTCCAAGGGATATATTTTATTCTTTCTTCATACCAGAGATGATGGGGGTCTACTGAACACACATTTAACCTATGTGATATTATTAATGTGAGGCTGCTGTAAGAGGTTAATCCTCTGTTGTCACCCAGATGGAAATGGTTTTGTACACGATACAAAAGGCAACTATACTGAACAAAATTATAAACGCAACACTTTTGTTTTTGCCTCCATACATCATGAACTGAACTCAAAGATCTAAGACTCTCTCTATGTACACAAAAGGCCATCCATCCACCTCACAGGTGTGGCATATCAAGATTCTGATGAGACAGCATGGGTACTCCACAGGTGTGCCTTAGGCTGCCACAATAATAGGCCACTCAAAAATGTGCAGTTTCACTGTATTGTGGAGGGTCCAGAAACCAGTCAGTATCTGCTGTGACCACCATTTGCTTCACTCAGTGCAACACTTCTCCTTCCCACAGAGTTGATCAGGTTGTTGTTGCGAAGCTGCAGTCAGTTCAAGACCCCGATGAGGACGATGACCATGCAGATGAGCTTCCCTGAGACGGTTCCTGACAGTTTGGGCAGAAAGTCTTTGGTTATGCAAACCAGTAGTTGCAGCAGCTGTCCGGGTGTCTGGGCTCAGACGATCTTGGAGGTGAAGATGCTGGATGTGGAAGTCCTGGGCTGGTGTGATTACACATGGTCTGCGGTTGTGAGGCTGGCTGGATGTACTGCCAAATTCTCTGAAAAGCCTTTGGAGATGGCTCATGGTAGAGAAATGAACATTCAATTCATGGGCAACAGCTCTGGTGGACATTATCTTGGCAAAGGAGAAATGCTCACTAACACTGATTTTGACAGATTTGTGAACAATATTTGAGAGAAATAGGCCTTTTGTGTACATAGAGAAAGTCTTATATCTTTGAGTTCAGCTCAAGATGAATGGGGGCAAAAACATAAGTGTTGCCTTTATAATTTTGTTGTGTTCAGTTTTAAACTGCATTATGTCATACATGTTATGTATGTCAGTTTTTCTGTACTGCACTCTTGTGTAATATCACTGGTTATCCATCCATCCATCGTCAACCGCTTATCCTGTGTACAGGGTCACGGAGGGGCTGGAGCCAATCCCAACTTACATCGGGCGAAAGGCGGGGTACACCCTGGACAGGTCATCACTGGTTATCCTCGAGCTTAAATATCAATAAGAGGCAGAGTGTTTTACATCTTAGAGCACAGTTCAATTCAACTCCAGCTGAGAATAGGACATCAGATTGCCAGAGGTAAGATATCAGAGGCACAGCTGAATCATTCCATAGCACTTAATCTAAGATTGTTTGTTCATAGGTATAATATTTATGTTTTTGTGGTTTTTTTCAGTTGGAAATTAATTCTTCATCAGTTGGCAAGAATTTCCATTTTTTTTCAACAGAAGAAGCAACAATAAAAACAACATCATAGTGCAGTACTGCACAATTATGTACACAAATGCATCTTCTGCACTTTTGCTAACATTGACAACACTGGGCTTATCTGATGCATATATTTACCCAGCATTTCTGTTTGGGACTTTAACATATCTGTTGATTATGTTTTTCAACCTTTTGGTATTAATAACTATTTTTTGGAGTAAAAAGCTACACAAGCCCATGTTTATCCTGCTGTTCAATTTGCCCATTAGTGACATGGTTGGTGCTACAGCTTTTTTTCCTCAGCTTGTTTTCAGCATTGTGACACAGAACAGACTGATATCCTATCCTGCATGTATTACTCAGGCTTTTTTGATTCATGTTTACGGTACAGGAAACTTGCTGATCTTGAGTGCCATGGCATATGACAGATATATTGCAATATGTTTTCCTTTGAAGTATAATGCTATCATGACTCAACATAAATTAGTTAGGATTATTATGATAATATGGTTTATTAATCTCTCATTGATGGTCACATTGATTTCGTTGCTTGAACGGTTAAAAAATTGCAGGACAAATATAGTAGATTTATACTGTAACAATCCATCATTATTGAAACTGGCCTGTGAGGACACCGAAGTGAACAACTACTATGGACTGTTCACTATAGTCTTACTCCAAGGCGGATCACTGTTAATAATAGTGTTCACATATGCACAGATTCTGCGTACATGTGTCATGACTAATCAGACTGATGCCCGGCGAAAAGCCATTCAGACATGTGGCTCACATTTAGTAGTTTTCTTAATTCTTCAAATCAATACTATGGTTACACTAATTTCTCATCGCTTTGAGAGTGTGTCCCCTTTTCTGAGAAGGGCTCTTGGTGTGTCAGTTTTAGTTTTCCCTCCTTTTTTGGACCCAATAATATATGGACTGAAAACTGCAGAACTCAAGCAGAGCATAAAAATGCTCCTAAAAAGAAATGTATGTTCATCAAGGCTGTAACAGTTTTCACTTTTGGCTTCCCTATGAAATATTGGCAACATCCTAATCCAGTATAATTGAACCCTTTAAGCAAAATATTTGTCATGTATTCTTTCAGTATCGAGAATAAATACAACAAGTTACATGTTTCTTCATCTGATGATTACATGTCGTTTGAATCTGTAAATTATCTTGCCTGTTAAAAAATGAAAAAAAAAATATCACATGAGACAGCTGAGGACCTATCGCTTCCTGAGTAATTTAATAAATAATTAGAAATATGATGAACAATGATAAAGATATGAACACAAGCAATCCTGCAAATAAAGGAAAGTTACAGCAGTTGCACATGCATCCATATTTGAATTTCCATCTCTCCATCTGCTTATCCCGCTTATGCAGGGTCATGAGGGGTGGGGGGGCATCAGGCAAAATGTGGGGTACACTCTGGACAGGTCAGCAGTCCATCACAGGGCACACCCATATTTGAATTAAAAAAATATTATACACATATTTACATTCTGCTCTATATATTGTCCTTAACAATTGAACAAAAGCAAATTAAATAAAATCTTTTTATCATGTCTATGCTCTGTTCATTTCCTAATGAATAAAATCATTTTAGTGACAAATGAGGAAATTTTGTTGCATAACGTGATTTGATATTTCCTAATACTGTATGTGCTCAATAAGAGGAATAATCAATGATCAAATGAAACACTGAGATTTGCAATATGTATGTATGTCCCTTTCCCATGTCCTTAACAATGGAATAACAGTAAATTCAGTAGCAAATTATTATTTCAGTAGTTGAGAACACTGATTTAAAGAAAAAAACAATATATAGAAGATACATTCTATAACTATACAAACAATCCTTTATTTGAAATCGTCCTCTTATTCTTTTGGCAAACCAAACACAAAGTGCACAAATCACAAAGGTGATGAAGGTGATACATTCTGCTCTGTATAAACTTTATAATGTTATGCCATTGTGTCTGAAGATATTTTGCGAATTCTTATATGTGGACTAGCTATTGATGTGGAATTGAAAAGTATTTTCCTTTACAATGGATATGATGTGGAAATTACCAAAATATGCTAGTTTACAATGAAATAAAAGGAAATTAAATGAAATATTTTAGTATGTGCCTATGCTGTGTGAAACATCTGTAATTTCCTAATGAATAAAATCAATTTAATGACAAATGTGGAAAATAATTTATATGACAAGTGATTTGACATTTTCCAATACTGTTTGTGCACTATAAGAGGAATAACTGATGATGAAATTACACACTGAGATTTGCTATATGTGCATCCCTTTCCCATGTCCTTAACAATGGAATGAAAGTCAATTCAGTGGAAAATTATTATTTCACTATATGAGGATACTGGTTTGAAGAGCAAACAAATAGATATAGGAAACTTTGTATAACTATATAAACAATTCTTTATTTGAAATCCTTATCTAATTCAATTTGTCAACAGAAAATACTTTAAGCTAAGTTGTGTGGTGAAGTGTACAAATCACAAAGGTGATTGATGGAAAATGTATTCAGTGAGGGAAGACCACTGTTTCTAAACATAAGTCATTGGCGGCCTTAGCTATGTTTCACTTGTTTAAGTTGAAACGTGCCCTGCGCTCCAAAGGAGGGAGGAACGTAGTAAGAGCATTGTGGTATATATATATATATATATATATATACCACAATGCTCTTACTACAATATACCGAATCATTGAATCCCGTGTACCAATCACTTCCATGGCCACAGGTGTATAAAATCAAGCGCATCGGCATGCAGACTTCTTCTACAAACTTTTGTAAAAAGAATGGGGCGCACACACCAGCTCAGTGAATTCAAGCGTGGTACCGTGTTAGGTTGCCACCTGTGCAATAAGTCCATTTGTGAAATTTCCTCACTACTAAATATTCCTCAGTCTGTTGGTAGAGCCTGACCGATTTATCGTTTTGCAAATATTATCAGCCGATATAAGCTCCTTGCAGATATATCTGTATCTGCATTTATAACAGCCGATATACGACTATTTAAAAGAGAAACAGTCGGATCCTTCCCTCATCTCATGAGTGTTGCATAGTTTGTCCACCATAGGGTGCTCTGCAGCTCCTCTGTTAACAACACAGCAGCACCACTGAACAAAACATCCGCTGACCGCAGTCTACTGGAGCCACGAAGAGTAGCTGCTGGTAGCTCTTGGTGAGTTAGTCATTTGTCACGTCAATTACATAACTTAAATAATAATAAAAATAGCCCTCGTCACTTCTCCTCTTACCAAACTATACTTCATATCCCTCCCATTTTTCACTTCCCTCTCCAGGCTCACAGCAATGTGTTTAATGTTACGGTAATGATAGGTGAGTGGTGGTTACGCTAACGTTACTGACAAACGTGAATGTAGAATTATTTCTGAAACAGTTCTAGCGAATGGTCCTCTAATGCCACATTTATCAGTAGAGGAGCGCTAACTTTAATGAGCGGTTAAACTACATTGTTTAATGTATTCTAAATACAGTCCCTTCCAAAAATATTAGGGTACCCAGTATTAGATATTTGGGTTTAAGATCAAAAGATGAGTATGAGACAAGAGTTCAGAATTTCAGCTCTTATTTCGTGGTATTCACATCTAGATGTGTTTTAACCCACCCATTTTTCAAATGAGCGAAACTATTGGAACATGTGACTGACAGATGTTTCTTGTTGCCCAGGTGTTGCCTTTTAGGTTGATTGTCCAAACATTAAATAGCTCTGCATGACTAGTCTAAGTTTTCATTCTTGGTTCAGACCTATAAAGATTGCATTTCCTGTTAAAGAGGATACACCAAAATGAAGACCAGAGAGCTGTCTATGGGAGAAAAGCAAGCCATTGTCAAGCTGAGAAAAGAAGGAAAATCGACCAGAGCCATTGGACAAACATTGGGCAAAGCAAGCACAACAATTTGGAATGTCCTGAAAAAGAAAGACACTACCGGTGTACTGAGCAACAGACGTCGAACAGGTCGGCCAAGGAATACAACAGTAATTGATGACTGAAATATCGTGAGCTGTGAAGAAAACCCCGAAAACATCAGTAAGTGACATCCCCAACAACCTCCACAGTGCAGGGGTGAAAGTATCACAGTCCACTGTTCGAAGAAGTCTCAGAGAGCAGAAATATAGAGGCCGCACCACAAGATGCACACCACTCATCAGCAGTAAGAATTGGAAGGCCAGATTGAAATTTGCTAAGAAGTACAGAGATGAGCCGCAAAAGCTCTGGACCACAGAAGCTTTGGCTAGAATTAACAGTGCTGTTAAAGGGATAAACTAGGGCTGTGTTCGAGGGGCTAAACTAGGGCTAAACTGCTGTCTCAGAAGGTGTCTAACAGGACAGCGAGGCATCGAGTGCTGTTCGAAACTGCTCGAACGATCTCTTCCTGTCTCCTGAGATGCCTTCAAGCTGCCCCAGTAGCGGTCAGTTTTGAAGGCAGCATCAATGATGACTTAATGCTGACTATTACCCATAAAGCAGCGTGTCTGCGGCCGCGGAGCTTTCGAAAACTGGTCAACATGGCGGACAAAGGAGCCGAATTTGTACACAAATATATGTTTTTAAAGATTTTTGGTAGTTTTCTCGCTTCGATTTTTGAAAATCTAGCGAGAACTAAACACTGAACTATCATATTAGCCCGTGACTGTGACCAACCAAGTTTGTTCAGTATGATTTCTGAGGTGTCTGTTAGCCATTTGGCTTTTCAATAGCTAGTTAGCTTATGCTACGGCTAGCGTCTCTTCTGACGCAAGACGGCGTGCTGACGTCACATGTTGCCCTAAGTGCTGCCCTAGAAGGCTGTCCGAAACTAATGTAAACAGAGCTGCCTTCACTTGAAAGTGATGCCTTCTGAGGCAGCTGCCTAATACGGTATCGAGGCAGCGAGGCAACTGCCTTCCGTTTCGAACACAGCCTAGAAGTGAATACACTACATAGTAGAAAGTAGTAATTGTGGCAGATTATATGTAAGGTAATAACAATTTCATGACAAAATATACATTTTATAATATAATATTTCCGCACCACATGTTTTTCTCTACTGTTCATATATTTTATATTATGCTATTTGTGTTTTTAATCTGTTTTAAATGTACATAACTTCTGCTTTTACTGTAGTGTCTTTGAGTGTCCTGAAAAGACATAAAATATAGAAATAAAATATATTATTATTATTAATATATATATATATATATATATATATATAGTTTTTTGCCTATTCAGGAGAGCCCTGTTTACCATTAATATTATAGCAGTGACATTAGATTTGATATATGGTATTATTATTATTATTAGTAGTAGTAGTAGTAGTATATTGGTATTTTGTTTATAGTTTCTGTTTTACTGGCCCCCACACTACATACACTATTTAATTTAATGTTCATTAGTAATAGTACTCCATAATTTATAACAAATCAGATATTTGTAAAATGTTTTGTGTAGTTTTATACATTTGACTCTTATTTATCAAAACTTTAACATATTTTGTTGTACTTTTGTGTTAGTGCTATTTATAATAATAAAAAAGTTTCTTTTATAGTGCATTATGTCATGGTATCTTGGTATGGTATCAACATAACAAATATTAGGTATAATCTTTGTTTATGTTATGCATTTCTTAAAATAAGGAGGAAAAGAGGGGTTAGGCTTGGCCCATTAGTTCAAGTAAAAGGAACAGTTAATGCTTCAGCATACCAAAACATTTTGTACAATTTCATGCTCCTAACAGTTTTTGGGATGGCCCCTTCCCGTTCCAAAATGACTGCGCAGCATTGCACAAAGCAAGGTCCATAAAGACAAGGATGAGTGAGTTTGGTGTGGAGAATTTAACTGGCCTGCACAGAGTCCTGATCCCCGATAGAACACCGTTGGGATGAATTAGAGCCGAGACTGCTAGGCCAGGCCTTCTCGTCCAGCATCAGTGCCTGACCTCACAAATATACTTCTAGAAGAACGGTCAAATTCCCATGATCACACTCCTAAACCTTGTGGACAGCCTTCCCAAGAGAAGAGCTGAAGCTGCAAAGGGTGGGCCAACTCCATATTAAACCCTACAAATAAAGAATGGGATGTCATTAACCTTCATCTGCATGTAAGGGCAGGCGTCCAAAAGCTTTTGGCAATTTAATCAACTAAATTTGATTTTAGTGAAGAAAAAAACATCTTAACAACGATAATCTGATGAGTATAGGCGCCCATCCATCCATCGCCAACTGCTTATCCTGCGTACAGGGTCGTGGGGGAGTGGATGAGAAAGGCACCCTTGACAGGTCCATCGCAGTGCCACACATAGACAACCAACCACTCACGCTCACACCTAAGGACAATTTAGGGTCACCAATCAACCTAGTCTGCATGTCTTTGGACGGTGTGAGGAAGCACCCGGAGAGAACCCATGCAGACCCCGGGGCAACCGGGGTTTGAACCCACAACCTTCTTGCTGTGAGGCGACAGCATGCCGCCGGCCACAGTCTCACATTGTGTATAAACTGGAGTGAGACAATCAGCTCCCTAAACAGCTTTTTGTTCCGCCATTTACAATACGGAACTATTGTCATTATCATATTTTCCCATCTAAGGCTATTGCTAGTGGGTTAGAGGCGAAGCAGGATGTAGTCAGCGCGTCACGGTACCTTCCAGTACCACAAGCACAAAACACACCTGCCCTGAGCAATAATAAACAGTCCCCACCCAGCATTGCGCAATGCGTAATGGCCACAGACCACAGAGTGCACTGCGCATTTTCTTGTGCAGCGAACATATCTACCTCTCCCTCACCGAATGTACTGCAAGTCTGAGCAATCAGGTCGGGGCAGGGCTGGACTGGTAATCTGGCATACCGGGCACATGCTCGGTGGGCCGACGCACCTTTGGGGCCGGTGTAATGTAAATTATTTATATAACTAATATATAATAACGGCCCATAAAGCATGGACAGTTGTGGCTGGCCCAATCACATCTCTTACTAGCCCCCACCCCCTCTGCTCTCTGTTTTTTTGCGTAACGAGCCACACAGCCAAAAAATCATTCTTCAGAAGGAGGCCGCCAAACGCCAAATTTTTGAAAGTATTTGTTAACCAAAAAAGCTACTGATTACTGCATTATATTTTTTTTATATTTTTACATTGTGAATTGTCACCTGCCACCTGAATTTTGTGCTTCCCTTTATAAAAATGAAGACATTACATTTATTAATTTAGCTGACGCTTTTATCCAAAGCGATTTACAATTGCTATTTATGTCAGAGGTCACACGCCTCTGGAGTAACCAAAGCCATGCGTCTTATCCATGGCGCCATCACCACCCCACCACAAATTGGTGCAGACAATGTCTTCAGAATGCAGGAAATTAAGTGTTTAATGCTCAAACTCTTCTCAGGGAGGACACCTAGACCCCCCAATTCAATATTTCAACTGTAAATATTTTTTATAAATAGTAGGTGTATTAAAATATATTCTTGTCTTGTAGTCATGGACACCAATCTTGTGCAATGTCATGTCTCAATATTTCATTACACCCTTAATCTGACCCCCTAAATGGAACGATGGTATATTGGTGAGGGGTGCCAATTTGCCAGGGCCAATTTTTTGTCCTAGTCCAGCCCTGGGTCGGGGTGGAGGCACTAGTCCCCCAACACGATGTCCGCTCTTTTTATACATCGAATTTCACTGATGTAAATTTTTACTAAATGCTGAATTGTATTTCTTCTATCACTGAAATATTTGAGTTTTAGGTGTTTTAAAGCTGCTGTTGGCTTGTAATAGGAGTCATTTGGTGTAACCGTTCCTGCTGTTCATTAGTTATGGTTTCCACCTTTCATGTACGTCTGGACATGATACATGTGCCACAGAAATTTTGTACGTCTCGGTAAAACCTTTACTGAGGGCTGCTCTGTAGGGGATGCTACCGAGCCATTTTGCCACACCCATTTGTGAGACCCATTAAACACATAATTTTACATTTTTGTCTGACGTGTGTGCAACGTTTTGTGATTTATTGCAGAAAAAGAAATTCACTTTTAATGGGGTTCTTGCATGTTTCATGTTTGGGCCCTCATAAAATGTATGGCCACTGTGATGGAAGTCGATTAGGTGCTCTGTGACTTTATGGTTGCCAGGGAATATATTTTTTTCTTTCTTCATACCAGAGATGATGTGTGTCTACTAAACACACATTTAACCCATGTTTGATACTATTAATGTGAGACTGCTGTAAGAGGTTAATCCTCTGTTGTCACCCAGATGGTTATGATTTCGTACACAATACAAAAGGCTACTAAACTGCATTGCATCATAGATGTTAT
>NC_060166.1:29664483-29682382 GCF_021292245.1 Micropterus dolomieu
AAGTAAATTTTGCATTTCCTTTGGAAATCAAGGTCCCAGAGTCTGGAGGAAGAGGAGAGGCACAGAATCCACGTTGCTTGAAATCCAGTGCAAAGTTTCCACAGTCAGTGATGGTTTGGGGTGCCATGTCATCTGCTGGTGTTGGTCCACTGTGTTTTCTGAGGTCCAAGGTCAACGTAGCCGTCTACCAGGAAGTTTTAGAGCACTTCATGCTTCCTGCTGCTGACCAACTTTATGGAGATGCAGATTTAATTTTCCAACAGGACTTGGCACCTGCACACAGTGCCAAAGCTACCAGTACCTGGTTTAAGGACCATGGTATCCCTGTTCTTAATTGGCCAGCAAACTCGCCTGACCTTAACCCTATAGAAAATCTATGGGGTATTGTGAAGATGCGATATGCCTGACCCAACAATGCAGAAGAGCTGAAGGCCACTATCAGAGCAACCTGGGCTCTCATAACACCTGAGCAGTGCCACAGACTGATCGACTCCATGCCACGCCGCATTGCTGCAGTAATTGAGGCAAAAGGAGCCCCGACTAAGTATTGAGTGCTGTACATGCTCATACTTTTCATGTTCATACTTAAAACGTTTCATAGACACAAATTCTTTGCATCGATGCTTTGTTTAATCCATGTAATTTTACAGCACAGTGTTTCGCACGGACATTTATTACTGTCGCACATCACGCTTACACTGTGAACACGTCAGGATTATAATGTAGCCGTTTGCAAAGTGGAGGAAGAGAGAGAAAATGGCGAGGGACAAAGAAGAAAGTGTCCAAAGTATGTTATTATTTCATGCTAAAGAAAACAACAACTCTGTCTGTGTCACAGTCCGTCCACCGTAAAACGAAACTTATGTCACCTTGGCAACAGCACGACGGCAGCTGAACAAAAAGGTGTTCTGCCAGCGGACCAGAGACAAGGTTAAACAGTTAACAAACAGTTAACAGCAACTTTAGCAATTAACTGAAATCCTGATTGATTGTTGAGTTGAAGGCTAGCCAAAGTAAGCCGCAGTCCTCAGCTGAAAATGTTCACACGTGCATTTGTTGTTCTCCTTTTTGGGCCGTGAGTTGGAACCTCACAGTCAGGAGTTAACTGCGTGTCGGGAGCTGTACCTTTTAACTCACCAGCAGCTCTCTCTGTAGCTCAGACAATCCCTGCTACCTGCATGTGCTAATCCATCCTTTCACCCAGATTCTTTGTCTTTATAACTGTTATCTTTATAATAACAAACAACAGCTGTTTCGTGTGCAGGATCACTCATTTCCCGTTTCACATTTCACGTGTGTTTTCTTGACAAAACGTGGTTTAGAGACCTGCGTCGGGTGACAGCTGCTGTCAGCTCCCGTAGTGTGTGTGAGTGCATGTGTGTGTGTGTGTGTGTGTGCGTCCCTGTCATCGATCAGTCACGTAGTGTGAACACCACACGACTTCAAGACTGCCGTGATGACGGCAGGTTGTGTGAACTGCATGGCCATCGGCCGACGCTTAAAGTTGTGTAGGCTGCACGAGCCTTTAATATAACTTAATAGCACTGGGGTGATGTGTGTGTTTGTAAAGCAACTGTCTAGTAGTTGGTCTGATGTTTTGAACACTTGAAATATATAAGTCTGTGCGGAATGAATGTATATATTATACAAGTTTCACTTTTTGAATGGAATTACTGAAATAAATCAACTTTTTGATGATATTCTAATTATATGACCAGCACATGTAGAGTATAAATTTGACAGGTGGAGAGTAGTTTCATTTCTAACACACTGTACCTTTAACGGTGTTCTTTTCATGTAATTTTTTGTCCAGTTTTTCAACCTCCTTTCATTCATCTCTAAATGTTGTTTTATAGGTTCAGCAGGTGATTTTTATGCACTTACATTCAGCGGGCAAAACCGCTTTGATAGCTGGTCAGAAGACTGTAGTCAACTATTGTAATCAACATAAATTTAGTTAGTTAGGTAGAGTCAGGAGAGACTTGTTTATTTTTTATCTCAGCCAGTGGCGTTAAGAAACGGTATTTTCTCATTTTGTAGCAGTTTATTAGCTAGCTAACTAGTGTGTTAGGTTAACTTTGATACTGAATTGTGAAAAGGAATTAGAAGTCATCACCGATGTATAAGGTTATTATACCACAGCTAACAACCAATCAGATTGCTTGATCTGAGCTATCATTTTCATTATTTGTTTTTAGATCTTTTCCTCTTGCCATCTTGATACAAAGTCAGAATCAACTCAGCATTTTTTACAGGCCCCAGAGCATGATTGGATATTTATTGCCTCGTGTAATGTACCATGTAGTGCACCTGTGTGGAAGAATCTCAGTTATTCAGGTCACCTGTCCAAAAATTGATACCAGTAGATATTTGTAATATGCTAAGATGTTTATGAGACATGCATCTGTTGTACATGTGAATATTCTTGAATATTAGAATCCAATGTCACATTTGTTGTTTCTGCCCAAACTTCTACTTTTATATATAATATAAATAGCACACAGTTTACTGACATACAAATAATTAACAAGCTAAGTCAATTGTTTATTTATAAAGCCCCATATCACAAATCACAATTTGTGTCAAGGGGTTGACAGTCTGAATAGCATATGATGCCCTCTGTCCTTGGACCATCTCTACCATTTTTTATAGAGAAAAAAATTAAATAAACCTCTGCAACAGAGGTTGTATGTGCAGAATAGATTCAGAACAGAAAGTCATACATGACAATATAAAATTAGGATGACAAAGATTACAAAACATAAGTGAAGAGATAAGATCCAATTTATAAAATGTATGGATGTATATATTCCATCATTTTAGCACAATACTTAGACCATAAAAGGATGCAAATTTTATTCAAAAATAAATTCACAGTTCACAAGAATCTACTGAGAAGATTCAACTTTTTTAAATATCTTAAAGATCTTATATTTAATTTCTTTCGTCCTAAGACTGTACACAAAAGGATTTACAAGAGATGGACCAAGCAAAACACCGATCAATAAGCCATGCCGCTCCTCAAGAGTTAACACAACACCTATTCTGGTCAACACAATAAGGATAAATGTTGGACAGTAGTAACATGTTACCACGATCAAATGACTCAAACAGGTGCTGCCCATTTTTCTTTTGTCATCATTTGACAATAACTTAACAAAAAATATCATACACAGGTATGACAGGCAAATAAAAATGAAAGTGAAAAATAAAAGAGTGAATGATATGATTGCAGTTTGATTGAAATAGTAATTAGGGTCAACACATGTAGTTCGCATTATGGCAGCATAGTCGCAGAAAGTGTACTTCAGCTTTAAGTAGCAGTGAGGGAGAGGAATCACATTTGCAGGTGCTATGGCCACAAAACCACAGGCAATGAGCCACAGGATAAATGTAAGAACAAGAGTGCGCACATTTGTTAAATAACTATGGTAGTGAAAAGGATATCTAATAGCAACCAATCGATCAAATGCCATAATTGATAAAGCAAACATCTCCATCAGCCCAGCCAAGTGGAAAGCAAACATCTGAATTATGCATGGCACATAGGATATAGTATTAACACCAGCAAGTAGAACGCCGATCATTGTTGGAGTGGCACTAGAAGTGTACAGTATATCAACAACAGCAAGGTTGCAAATCAGAAGATACATTGGTTTGTGTAATCTTTGGTCATAAATAACAAAGAGGATGTTTACTATATTGGTTAGAACAACTAGAACATATGTAATCAATATAACCACACCAACTACCACAGGCTTTTCAGTTGTGTCAAAACCACCTATAATAAATTCTGTTACCTTGATCGAGGAATTCTGTGAAGACATATTCAACAAAATATCAAGATAAAAATAATACAAAAAGAAGTTGATGAAGACACTCTTTTCAAAGCAAAAGATAATTTGACATATCATAACCAACCATATCCAGTTGTTGTCAGAGTTTTCAAAAATGACTGAGCTCAATGAAACAGTTTTCACTGCAGCCAACAATGTAGTTTAACAGACAGCCTCTAGTATTTAGGGTTTTAAGGCTCACCAGAAGAGAAACTTTTCATTGGTGAGATCCATCGTCCAATCACATTGTTTATTCGTCCAATCACTTTATTTTAGCTAGTAGTTGGCTAGCTTAATCCAATTAGCAAAATCCCAGATCCATTTGACAGACCGATTGGTTCACATCTGTGAATATCAAAAGTTGTTTTTTGAAACCTATCTGATGATTGACATTGCTCAGGACAGTTCTCGGATGAATACAGGCACACAGTGGCTGCCATCAGTGTTTGGGTGTAAGTGTGAATGATTTTGGTTTGCGTTCCCTGAACAATTAATCAAAATATTATCATAATTGCAGTATGGGCAAGTGCAATATCCAATGATCCTGGCATACAAATCATATTCTCCTCTCAGATGTAAGACAACATGGTTGTTGGTACAGAACCCAGCGAAAAAACCCAAAACATCATCATAATGTTTTTCAGTAAAAATTTTAAATTGTACGCAAAAGTTTAAATCCCACTAAAATCATGACTTATACAGCAATCACAACATCTGTCAAAATTATTGGAACTTGAAAGTCAAATATCAGATGAGATATATGACTTTCAAGTTGAGATATGAGAAATATGAGATACAGATGGACAATAGCATAATTGCATTATTGTATTTAAGAGCTTGTTGTTAATGTAGAAATCTATTACAGCTTAATTATTTGTATTTTGGAGTACTATTGGAATATGTACTCTGAATACATATTGGAAAGTTGTGAGACAGTGAGAAACCAGGGGATGTAGTCTTTTTGTTGAAACTGGTGTTTGTACGTCGCTCTACGTCTCTCCAGGTGAAAACATGTATACAGGTTTTCCCATGTATGCAGATGAAATTTACACCTTAAATCACACCTTTTCGGTTGTGTCAAAACCACCTATTATAAATGATGTAAAGACATATTCAACAAAATATCAAGATAAAACAACCAACCATAACCAGTTGTTGTCTCCAAGTGAATACAGGTACACAGGTTTTACATGAAAATTTACACCTTAAATCATACCTTTTCGGTTAAATCATTCTTTTACTACAATCAATTTACCATTACATTAGCCATACCTCCACTCAGATTAAACGCATGCAGCACACTCCAGGGATATTAATTCTTCTTCCTCATTATCAATTTAGGTACACATAGGGGTTTTGCTTAAGTGCAGTTGTTTATTCCGGTGGGGTTTATAATGCATTAGCAATATTAAATTAATGGTTGTTCCAATTAGCCGTGAGTGTTCCTTGCTATAAATACCTTATACAGTATTTCCCCACAGACCAATTGTTAATTACTTTGTTCATTATTGTCTGAAATACAGGATATTAACACTTATAATAAGTATCTATAATATATAGTAATGATAAAAATATGAGACAAATTATGTACTCTTAGTATTAAAATTTCATTTGCACAATAATACAATAACACATAATATTGTTTATCTTGAGATCAATTCATGGATGTGTTCCGGCTTAGAGAGATAAATAAACTGATTGTTAGTGATCCACAGCCAATTAAAAAAAAACATACCTGCATCACATGGCATGCAGTGAGAAGTCTTTTTAAGAGGAGAATCAGCCAGTTAATCTTAAGTGTATGCTGCCATACTGTTTGAGAAAGGTGGGTTTAAAAGTTGGAGTCCTAAAAACTGATGTAGCTAAAGCCTTAATAAGAGTTACTCATACTTATTTTTATTGTAATGACAGTAATTATTATAAAATTGTTTACAGTAATTTTACCTCAGATAAATACTACTATTTAAGTATTGTTATTGTTTAAATGTTAAGCTCATATAAAGTGTTAATCTTATGTGTTGTATCACTGCCTACACTTTATTAGGTCTGGCACAGGTTTTCAGTTTATGCAGTTGTTGCCAAGCCAAAAACAGCTGCCAGTGGCCTGTACTGGGGAGGTAACTGGCTTATCCAGGTCACTTCAGTAACTTTACGACATCGAGTGCAACTTCCCGATTAACCGGTACTACGAAAGGTGGATAGGTGTTACCCGAGGTCTGTTGCCATGGCAATTTACTCCGCATCTCTAAACTGCTCCAAGCACGTTTGGGTTAACTCGAGGTTACCCTTTATAGGTGGGCTACACACCACATCTGTACTCATGTTAATGATGAAAAGTAGGCTATTAATACACTTGATAAAATAGTTTCAGATTTCATCCTGATTTGTTCCACTGTGGTTGCAGCTAAAATGATGTTATTATGTTATATGAGTCCTGCAGCCTTGATGATTTTAAATGACGGCCAGTTTCTAAGATGTAGCCCCTAGGCTATAATTGAAATATTTTAAGTGTTTTCACACATTTAGATTGACTATAGTGTCCAAAAAATACTGAGCCAGGGTGGGGGTTGATAAACCAAGAAAAACATCCCTAGATGAAAGTGGCAAATTTACAGGAACAAAAATCAGAAATTCCTGGAAATTAAAGTCACAGAAAATCATCTTCTGATTACGCCCAATCCACGACAAAGTCTCTAAGGTGCATGATAATATTGTGATAGTGAGCTAAGCTTACAAGTATTTCCTCTGCTAAATCCTAAGTCTAATATAACTTTCCATTTTCACACAAGTTTCTCTCATAAATGTTTAACTATAACGTTAGAGAATATTCAAGTTGCTTAGGCTACTTGTAGATTAATCTAGGATATTAAGGTTTTTCTTGGATTATTAACCCTCTCCGCTGGCTCCATTTTTTTTTTTATTACAATGGACCTTATGTACAGATGTAACTTTAAAACTACTACACATAAAAGAAGAGTCCATAAAATTCATAATAGAAAATTAGCCTATAATAAGAACACTGTGAAGATGATTACAGATTTACTCAATGCGATGCCAACAAGCCTCCCTAGTTTAAGTTATCCAGTCATGTTTTTCTGTGAATTGATGTGGCTGGCTGTATGGATGGAGTTAACCTATTTTGACAGAATAAATAAATAGTGCCTGTTAAAAAGATACTGTTACTAGTTGAATTATTTAAGCAATATACAATCGGCCATATTGCTACACTGGCACGTTAACTGCTAAGTAGACAGAAAAGGCTCAAATCAAGATGCTATATTTAAGGAATTAGATTTGTAGCATTAGCTTCGTAGTATTAACTACGTTTGCTTCGTAGCATTAGCTGTGTTGCTTCGTAGCTTTTGCTACATTAGCTTCTGACAGCCCCCCCCCCCTCCCCATTCCCTTATCCTCACTCTAACCTTCACAGTCTGTGCACCTAAACTTAAGCCTAGTCCACAAGTACACGGGTATTTTTTAATTTATTTTAAGGAGTTTTTTCTCCTTCGTTTAAAAAAAATCTGTCTATACAAAAACACACAATCAAGCGCTGTCAAGAGCATGCCAAACCACCAGGCGGTGATATGACCCTAACCGTAAAGCCCGGTGGCCAATCAGAGCCTATTAAAATCATAAACAGAGCTGAGTCGTTTTTGGATGTTGGTTAATACAACCCATGTTGTCGTTTAAGTTTGAGGACTTGGTTCCTGAGGATGAATTCTAGTAACTTGTAATATTGTGCCACCAGCTGGTTTTCACTTATTCAGTGACATATCTCAACATCTAATTGATGGATTGAAACAGAATTTTGACCACACATTCATGGTTCCCATACGATCTATCCTAATGACTTTGGAGACCCCCTCTCTTTTTCTTTTAGCGCCACCATGAGGTTGACATTTATTTATTCACATTCAGCTCAAAGTACCCCATACTGTAAGTATGGTCTCACTAGGCTAAAGACTAAGTCTTGTTTTGATATATCTGAAAAGCTTGTGCTTATTGTTTATTTAATCAGCGAACAGTCTTTGTTAAGACAACGTCTTTGTCTCACTTGCAGAATTTTATAATCTTACACGTTTTGGAGCCTCTCCCAGCATGCTTTGAGCAAGTGGTGGGGTACACCCTGGGTAGTTCACAATCTATCACAGGAATAATAGACATCCACATTCACATTCACACTGCTTAATCCAATACTTTATGTAAATACTGATGCAACACAGTTTAATTGCTTGAAAACTCTTGTAAAAATCTTGTAAACGCCAACCCCAACAAACTTCTGCAATTTTGGTGGACTAGACTAGTTGAATACTTAATGTGCCTGCCATGTATAGTCTATCTGTTGATGTTGTGCTCAGTGCAACAATTTACATTAAAAAAGTTTAATCTTGGAGGTAGAGTGATGTGTTTGTTTTAAGCGGATGATACTCACATGCAACAACAAATGAGTTCCAAGAGGAAGCTAATTAGTGTCTCATGTCAATAATGGTCTCAGGTGTGTGATTAAAGAGTTCATGTGAGGGTGTAGGTGCCTTTATACCTTAGTGTATTCTCATCTCAAAACAGTCTTATGCAATGTTGTTTTCCCCAGAATTCATTACATATTCCTGAAACTGTGTTTTACATATGTTACTACTTTTTTCATTGAGTACCAATGAAAAATACAACTCACAAAGTTAAGTTTAAAACATTATGGAAGGTAATAAGCTAGCACGTTTTCAAGAGCATATGTCATGACGTGTTTCACTATAAACGACAAACACAAATAAAAAACTTGAAATGCAAGTGTCAATCAATTTAAAGAACAGTGTGTAAGATTTAGAGGGATCTATTGGCAGTTTATGACAGAAATGGAAAATAACATTCATGAGTATGTTTTCATCAACTGAAAATAAGAAATGTTTTTTCATTACCTTACAATCAGCCCTTTACATCTACAGAAGGAGCAGGTCTTCTTCCACAGTCTCTCTATTGAGGGCCTTTTGCGAGTTTCACAGCCACCATAGGTTCTCCAACCTAGTACATGCTTGGAAGGCGAGGATGAGGCAAGTTCAGTTGGTTGCAATCTGCAACCTCACTGCTAGATGCCACTAAATCCTACACACTGGTCCTTTAATAAGATACTAAAAATGAAACAAAAGCAGGTCTAAACCAGTGGGTTTGGATCTGCTTTTTTTAAGGTTTCCACAGTGTCCACAGAAGTACGCAGCCTGACCATACGAAGCTCAACATGATAATCTTAAACTGGATACTAAATTTGATGGGAAGCCAGTGTGAAGAAATCTAAATTGATGTTAGGCTACATGAGATGTGGCAGCAATATTTATATTTAGCTCTGTTAGCTGACGTTATGTTAACGATAAACTTTACAAACGGGCATTGTTAGATTTAGCTACGTCCTGTAACGGATTCACTGTCCAGTATACTAGTCAGATACTATTATAAGTGGCTGCACCTGAACCGGACACATGAAGGGTATAAAGGCAGAGAGCCGAGGGGGGAGTGATTGCAGTGTTCTGCCTGCTCGAGGAGAGGAGAGCCATGCAATATACTATTCTTTGTGGGGTTCATCAGTGGGGATGATTGATTCTAAGTACCTATTGAATGACGTTTAGTCATCATTCAGTTATTACACTGAGTAGTTGTAGCATTCCTTGTGATTCAGCAAACAATCTGAGATGATAACTGCGTTTGATCCGAGACGTTTCTGATAAGAAGCTTAAGAGGCAAAACAGATGTAGGCTCAGCGGCGCCGCCAGAAACTTTGGGCCCCATGACAAAAAATCTAATTGGGCCCCCTCTGCACAGCTGTTGTCACCACATCTCTAGGACCCAACTGTCCCATCAAAAGCTTTACATAACTCTAATTAAGGGCTTGCAACTGTCTTGCTTCTTGTAGTTCAACACTATTACCAACACAATATTTACTGCTGGTGATTTGTACATGCAAGTCTGCATACAGTATGTAGTTCACTATTTGATGTGAGATTAAAAGTCACCATAAAAATGTCCTTAAGGCAACCTTTTACAGTCTCAATGTATTTTTATATTAAAATTAACTATCTACAGATGTCATTTAAAAGCCATAATTAAATCTAAATGAATGTATCAAACTGGATTATTTTAATATTGTCTGTAAATTACATGCAGGCTGAGGTAATGTACTCACTATTTCCAACTGTCCAGCATCCAGTACAGACAGAAGGTTGTTTTTATTTTATTTCAAAATGATCATTATGTGAGAAAATAATTTGTTTGAATTTCTGTCATTAATAAACATTTCATTTTCTTTTTTGTTATGATAAAAAGAGCAAGAGAGACAGAGAAATCCCCACAGCCTCCCTGGAATGATGCTAACTGGCATGTCACAGTGTTTCTCACCTTCTTCACTGGGACAGGGAGGGCTAAAACTCATCTGTTGTTAGTCTGCTAAAAGGAGCAGGGAAAATGATTTAATATGAATATCTTGCTAAATGTTTCCCTGCACTGATTAAATGTTGATTAAATGTAGGCTAACACTTGTCTGTAGCTAGCTAGCTTATTTCACTGTGGACATTAAGCCAACAGGTTAACACCACTCACAGACTAAAGGCTACTCACCTTTCTTGGTGAAAAACTGGGTTACAGATTGACATCCTGTCCTTTGTCTTTCCTCTCTTTCTTTTCTATCATTCCTTTTTTGAAAACCAGATTTTGGTTTACTATGCAACATTGTGATCACTGTATTTCTGGAGCATCTACTGACTGCAACTAAACACTGTCACTGATGTGTGCCTTAAGGCAGGGCCAAACCATTTCATGCAGATCCAGGGGGGGTCAATGTGGATGTTTACTTTTTGGTCAATGGGGATATTTAACTTCTATTGCCAAAAACAAAGAGATCATTAAATGTATTATTATATTTAAAATACTCAATGATGATGGTTTATATAAATATAATTTGATATTAATTTATACTTGTTTTTTGGGGCCCTTGGAATTGTCCTAATTTTTCCCGCTATATGGTGCTCCTGTGTACGCTACCTACGGAGATTTGCATCCACCTTTTTTGTCAGCATACAGGTACTGGTCATAAAATTAGAACATCATCAAAAAGTTAATTTATTTCAGTAATTCCATTCAAAATTGGGTATTATATTCATTCATTACACACAGACTGATATATTTCAAATGTTTATTTCATTTAATTGTGATGATTAAAACTGACAACTAATGAAAATCCCAAATTAAGTATCTCCGAAAATTAGAATATTATTATATATTAAGACCACTACAAAAAAAGGATTTTTAGAAATGCTGGCCAACTGAAAAGTATGAACATGAAAAGTATGAGCATGTACAGCACTCAATACTTAGTCGGGGCTCCTTTTGTCTGAATTACTGCAGCAATGCGGCGTGGCATGGAGTCGATCAGTCTGTGGCACTGCTCAGGTGTTATGAAAGCCCAGGTTGCTCTGATAGTGGCCTTCAGCTCTTCTGGATTGTTGGGTCAGGCGTATCGCATCTTCCTCTTCACAATACCCCATAGAACAGCCAGCCTCTTCAGCAATGACCTTTTGTGTCTTGCCCTACTTGTGCAAGGTGTCAATGGTTGTCTTTTGGACAGCTGTCAAGTCAGCAGTCTTCCCCATGATTGTGTAGCTTACAGAACTAGACTGAGAGACCATTTAAAGGCCTTTGCAGGTGTTTTGAGTTAATTAGCTGATTAGAGTTTGGCACCAGGTGTTTTCAATATTGAACCTTTTCACAATATTCTAATTTTCTGAGATACTGATTTTGGGGTTTTCATTAGTTGTCAGTTATAATCATCAAAATTAAAAGTCTGTGTGGAATGAATGTATACATTATACAAGTTTCACTTTTTGAATGGAATTACTGAAATAAATCAACTTTTTGATGATATTCTAATTATATGACCAGCACCTGTATTGCTTGTGTATTAGGATAATACTAATTACCAGACTAAGCATACATACATACATACATATACATATAATAAAATCACATTCTTCATTCATCATCAGTTTCCTATGTTAATTATATCACCAGTTTCCTATGTTAATTGTAAATAGTGTGATCTAAACTCAACAATATATTATAGTTAAGAAAATATTAAGATGGTATTTATAGGTTAAAATTCTGAATATATGTTAGTAGAAAGTAACAAATGAAAGGTTGATGATATATACTGTTTTATTTTGACATTTCTTTAAGAGACAAATGTGACATTGACTGAGAAGTTACTCTGTTGTGAAAAACAAAGACTTATCTGCACACTGAATAGTTTTGAATTCCTGTACAAGGTGTCATTTATTGCGACCTCCGAGAAGGGCTTGTGTGGCTTACATTGTATAAAATGCAAAAGTGCAATCAGCTCTAGGACCTCAGAGTTTGCAACATCACAATAAATATCACCATAATTACTCTGTGCAGATCCTTCTTTGTTTCATAGCTTACCAACAGGATAGTTTGGATGTGCCCACATTATTCTGTGTTTAAACTAGACTTATATCAGAACAGCAAACAAGGCACTCTTCAGAAACTTCAGGCTCTATTTCTGGGTGTATGGCTCCTTATTTATCTTAAAGTGCAAGGTAGAAAGTAAAAATACTTCTGCACACACAGAAATACACTGCATAATTATTTATCAACATTTCATGTGAAACATGTTTGGGAGTGTTTTCACTTCACTAGACTGATGTTCTTAAGCAAGAGTTCAGCTTTAATGTTTCATATTTTATCTGTGGTATACGATCATAGGCGTAAATTTCATCTCACAGTAGGGGGGGACAATAAACATAAAATTTCTCGAGCAATTTTTGAAGGCGACACAAATAATACAGCCAGAATTGTACTTGTATAGGATACATGTACACAAAGAGAAGTCTTACTACTATTCTTCTGGCCAACAACACAAAGCAATTGTTGTTTAAATATGACTTAAGTTCATAGGTTTACCACACTGTCATATTATCCTGAATAACATCTGTCCTCTAGGCTACATAGTAATTTAGGTTTCTTCTGGGATAGAGGACATCTCTTACACACACACACACACACACACACACACACACACATATATGTAGGCTAAATATATTAGATATTTAACAGCAGCAGGCCAACTGATCTGCCACTTATCATCATATTGCGCAAAACCCAACACAACGGTAGATCTACAATATTAGCCTAATATCGGTTCACACAGGATTATCGCTGCAGTAAGAGATGCACAGATTACATTCTACCTGGCTGATTCCAATTACCGATTTTTTAAAAGGTCTGACCTTCTAATTCTCTGATTCTGGCCGATTCCGATTTTATTTCTTTCTAATATCTATAACTGACAGCATACACAAATATTTTTGTAACTATTCATTGGAAAAATCAATTTTTATTAGGATCCCCATCAGCACAAGTAGTTATAAATGTTAACTATTCTCACTGGTCTCAATTGTATGGTCATAATGAAACATTGATTATAAAATAACATTAGCATTTTCACTGGAAGGAACTGAAAATAAATTGCACACCATTGTAATTCTACTTAATTCTCCAATTTATTTTTTGTGTTTAATCACAAACCACAGTACTAATCTGCTCACTTTGCTTTCCCCATCAGACACAGAAGCACACGCCTACACCTGTCTCTCTCTCTCTGTCTGCTCTGACTTTATTTATCAGTAGGGCTGCAACAGCTGTCTGCTGTTTAGTGACGGAGCAGCTTTCACGCCAGTACTGCAACACCCCGGGACAAAGAAGGGAATAACGTCATGCATTTCATTTGCCGAATGTTGTATTAGTAACTTTAATGTTACTATTCACATCACTTTACTCTGTTAAGCTGACGGTGTCGCTACGGCCCGAAGACGTCATGAAAGAATCAATTATTAAATTCTTTGACAACAAATTTAATAATCGATTTTTGTCGACTACGTCGATTAGTTGTTGCAAAGAGGCGGGTCGTGGATCGAGCTGAGGTGACGTGTTGCTGAAACCGTTCCCACCTAGTTCGACGTGGCCGAGTTAGCTCAAGCTAAAGCTTGATTTATACTCCTGCGTAGCCAGGCATTTATACTTGTGCGTCTGTGTGTCCATCATTATGCAATTACACCCCCAAACGCTAGTTCGACTCGACGTGTAGTTACATTTTTGAAGAGGTGCACGCCGAAGTATAAATTGCACTTAAGGAGCTAATGCTCTGGGTTAGCAGAGGTAGCTTTTAAACCCCAGTGCTGTACAGTGAAGGTTGGAACCTTGTTGAACTGTACCAGTTTATGGTCGTTACCAGCTTACAGTCAAGGTAAGGTAAAATATTAAAATAACTCACATATCTGTTATTAACATTATACTTAACAAGATTTTAAATGCTTTTTAATATGTAAATATGGTAACGTTATTTTGCAACACTAACGTTAGATTTTGTTGAGACCAATGTTAACAGTTAAGTTTATTAGGAATCAGTTATTAATTACATTAACGTTTACATCTCAAACTATTTGAAGCAAATCAATTAACTTTTACATAACGGTAGTTATGAGTCGTTTATTTGGATGTGACCTGATTATATGTTACTTGTAATAAACATAATAAGCTAGCAGTCCTTAGTTACATGATGGAAGCTATATCTTGTAAAACGTTAATCATGTTGCGATCACATTAATTAATTCCCCACACTGCTATTTTGAGTACATTTTGAGATACTGTAATCATCAAGGTCAAAGCAACAAAAGGGCTTGAAATTAACTTTGTGTAATTTTGAATTTTGAAATAAATTACGTTAGAAAATTTACTTCTCCACAATATTCAGTTTTTTAAAGACTCATTTGTATCGTTTACTTTATATTTTTAATTACCTGAAGAATTTACTACACATTTTACTCCCAGAGTCACACTGTGGACCAGATGTCCCACCTGGTGCCCGGAGAGCTGCAGAGACCTGGCAAGCCTCAGCATTGTGCTGTTAGCATGGACTGACATGGAAAGGCCTTCTCTCCTTCTGTTTACTTTGAGTTTTAAATATTGTCCATATTTGAGTTATGGGGCCATTTAAAAAAAGATATGGTTTATGGTTCACACTGTAATAAATTCTAGATATATTAGCACTCCCTGTCTTTACTACTTACTGAAAAGCTAATCGTATACCACAGATAAAACATGAAACATTAAAGCTGAACTCTTGCTTAAGAAAATCAGTCTAGTATAAGTTGGAAAGTGAAAATACTCCCAAACGTGTTTCATGTGAAATGATGAAAAGTAATTATGCAGTGTATTTCTGTGTGTACAGGAGTATTTTTACTTTATACATACAATACTTTCTATACAATGTAAACCACAAAAGACCTTCTCAGAGGTCACAATAAATGACACCTTGTACAGGGCTTCAAAACTATTCAGTGTGCAGATAAGTCTTTGTTTTTCACAACAGAGTAACTTCTCAGTCAATGTCACATTTGTCTCTTAAAGAAATGTCTAAATAAAACAGTATAACATCAACCTTTCATTTGTTACTAACATATGCAAAATGTTTATAAAATCTATACATACCATCTTAATATTTTAATTAACAGCTGTTAACTAGAATATATTGTTAGTTTAGATCACACTATTTACAATTAACATAGGAAACTGATGAAAGAAGAATGTGATTTTATTATATGTATAATTAGTCTGATAAATTTTATAACAAAGTATTCCTAATACACAAGCAATACTTTAACAAATTAAACTCTTATCTTGCATTCATGAAAACATCAATATTGAAAGGTTACAAATGTAAAAGTAGTTTTGTATGACTTGAAATGTGTTTTAAGAGTTATTCTAATGATAAAATTTCACATCAGTAGTGTTCAGGTGTTGTGAGTAAAAAGAAAAGGCTGTGCAAAGCAGGAGCAGAAGAGCCTCGCTGGAAGCTGGAGCTGTTATCTCCTGTAGAGCTGGACACAGCAAATCACATCTGGAGGGTTCTGCAATCAGCTCCTCTGGCAGCTTCTTCCAAAGTGCCATAAAGCTACTGAACTCTGAGATCGCCTCAGCATGATAATCTCTCTGGCATGTGACAGTAATTAGGGCTGGCAATGTGAAATACACTGTTTACTAATATGTGCAATAAACGGTTTACTGCTGGACCCTGTGATCTTATTGAACGTTTATTATAAGGATCTTATTATAAATAATTAATATAATTTAATTGATATATTTCTTATTGAACTGTACTACCTTTTTTGGCAAATTTTAATCCACCAAACAAACTCATAGGCGGCTCTCACACACCTAATTTCTCGCCTTAACTAAACCATCGCCACAGCTACAGCGTTACAGCCCAGCTACCTGTCTGCAGCCATTCCGCTCATTATCGCTGGTAAAAAAAAAGGTGGATGCAAACCTCTGCAGGTAGCCTACAACATATGTTCTGCCGAATAATGCATCCAGCTCTTAAGCTACTTATCAGAAACGTCGCTGATCAAACGCAGTTATCACCGCTGATTGTTTGCTGAATCATCCCCACTGATGAACCCCACATATATAACGTCATCGTTTTTAAACAGTAACGTTACACTTGCAGGCGCACGGCTCTCCTCGGCGAGCAGGTGTGACAGATTCATGCAGATTCATGTTTACTCCTGTGGGATTTATAATCCACCGACATTGTTAATTTAATGGTTGTTCCAATTAGCCATCATGAGGTGATTGTTCCTCCTAAATAGCTTATAAGGTATTTGCCCACTCACCAATTTCATCTTAATTCCTTTGTAAATTATTGTCTGAAATGCAGGCTATTAACACTTAAGTGCTAATATGTACCTATAATACATAGTAATAATAAAATGATGAAACTAAAACTACTCTTATTAATGTTAGGATTACAGAATAGGCTAATACAAATTTAAGTACTCCAGTGGGCTTACTATATTTTTGGTTTTCTTAGATTAATTGATGAATGTCTTTCTGCTTGATAAAAAAACTGCCATTAGTGTGGCTTAGATTAATTAACTGAGGGTTAGTTATCCACAGAGGGTGCACATCATACCTTCATCCTGAAGTGTGCTGTAAGAAGTCTTTTTAAGAGGTGAACCAGCAGGTAAATATGCAGAGTATGCTGCCATACTGTTTTAATAACAGTTATACTTTATTTTAATACATTTATTTAAATGCAGCAGTAATTATTTTAAACTGTTGTACAATGCAAAGGCAATGTTTTGTGCATCAGATGATAATATGAATGATAATACTATGTAAGTATTGTCACTGTTTAAATTATTTTAGTTCAGTTCAGTTTAATGTGCTTTATTGGCATGAATGTTTAATTTAAACAATATTGTAAAAGCAGTTTGCAACAAAATCAAAATATTTTACATTTAAATATGCTGAATGTTAAATATGTATATTAACAAGATTTATCCAATCAAGACCATTCAGTTTAGTAGTTATAAATTACAAAACAAAATAACTAATACATACATATACAGATGTATATAATTATCTAATGTGTTGTATCACTGCCTACCTATTTCCTTTTCAAAGGTGTTTAGGACATTCCTACTACATCATGCCACAGGAAAATCATAGTACTGTGACTGAATTTATCCTCACTGGATTCCCTGGACATCTGGAGTACCAAGGCTTTGCCTCAGCTGTATTGTTCTTAGTTTATTTCTTAACTTTCGCAGGCAATGTTACAGTACTTTTTTTATTTGGCACCGACCGCAGCCTTCATAAACCAATGTATTATATAACTTTAAATCTGAGTGCATGCGATATTCTCTTTAGCACAACCACCTTACCTAAGATCATCAGTAAGTGTTGGTTTCAGTCAGGCACCATTTCATTCACAGCTTGCTTTGTCTAAATGTACTTTGTTCACTATCTTGGATCAGTGAATTCCTTAATTCTTTTCCTAATGGCTTTAGATAGATATTTGGCTATCTGCCATCCTCTCCGATATCCACTTGTTCTTAAAAACTCCATCATCCACATTCTCAGTATTAGCGCATGGGTTATTGCCAAGGCCTGCCCTTTAATGATGGTTATTAGGGCATACCCTCTTCCTTACTGTGCCTCAAACA
>NC_060166.1:29682482-29683844 GCF_021292245.1 Micropterus dolomieu
AAAACAAAATAACTAATACATACATATACAGATGTATATAATTATCTAATGTGTTGTATCACTGCCTACCTATTTCCTTTTCAAAGGTGTTTAGGACATTCCTACTACATCATGCCACAGGAAAATCATAGTACTGTGACTGAATTTATCCTCACTGGATTCCCTGGACATCTGGAGTACCAAGGCTTTGCCTCAGCTGTATTGTTCTTAGTTTATTTCTTAACTTTCGCAGGCAATGTTACAGTACTTTTTTTATTTGGCACCGACCGCAGCCTTCATAAACCAATGTATTATATAACTTTAAATCTGAGTGCATGCGATATTCTCTTTAGCACAACCACCTTACCTAAGATCATCAGTAAGTGTTGGTTTCAGTCAGGCACCATTTCATTCACAGCTTGCTTTGTCTAAATGTACTTTGTTCACTATCTTGGATCAGTGAATTCCTTAATTCTTTTCCTAATGGCTTTAGATAGATATTTGGCTATCTGCCATCCTCTCCGATATCCACTTGTTCTTAAAAACTCCATCATCCACATTCTCAGTATTAGCGCATGGGTTATTGCCAAGGCCTGCCCTTTAATGATGGTTATTAGGGCATACCCTCTTCCTTACTGTGCCTCAAACATCATCAACCAGTGCTACTGTGATCATATTGGCATAACAATGCTGGCATGCACTGACAGGGCCTCTTTTGGGTTTCCTGCTTTAGTGTTTGCAATGGTTACTCTACTGGGACCTCTGGCATTTATAATATTCTCATATTGCTCTATAATTTTAATAGTATTTAAAATAGCAGATGTACAAGGTTGCCAAAAATCTCTGTCCACTTGTAGTACTCAACTGATTATAATCTCCTTTTATTATTTACCCAGATGTTTTGTATATTTAGCAGAAAGACCATTCCACAAAAATAACAAGTTTCGGCTATTAGTAATTGATTAGCCAAAGCATTATTGACTGTTTTTCCTGTCATCTCACTGTCTTTGTGAGGCAGAGACAGATTAGGGGCCAAGTAGGGGGCAGGACTTGACCATTTGACAACCTCTGGGGCTGAAAATGAAGCCAATGAAATTAACATGTTTACAGCCTTGTACAAAAATGGTTTGTGTCTCTATAGCTGGCATCTTTTATTACTGTATTAGAACCACATTTATGTCAACAACCAGTCAAGAAGCAAAGATTTAAGATGAAGATGCTATTTAATCACACCAATTGCTCTTACTGCACTGTACATTGATTCAGTCAGAGTGTGATTTTGCTCTGCAGTTTGGCTTTGATCTTATTTAAAGTGGCTACTATCTGAATTTAATAACCTTATGGTGGAAGGAATAAAAGATTTGGAGTAATGATTACTATATG
>NC_060166.1:29683864-29692532 GCF_021292245.1 Micropterus dolomieu
AATTATCATGCTGTATAGCCTTTGCCCCCCCATGATTAATCCACTTATATACTGCTTAAGAGCTAAAGACATGAAAGAAAGCTTGTGGAAGCAATTCAGCAGAAAGACCATTCCACAAAAATAACAAGTTTCGGCTATTAGTAATTGATTAGCCAAAGCATTATTGACTGTTTTTCCTGTCATCTCACTGTCTTTGTGAGGCAGAGACAGATTAGGGGCCAAGTAGGGGGCAGGACTTGACCATTTGACAACCTCTGGGGCTGAAAATGAAGCCAATGAAATTAACATGTTTACAGCCTTGTACAAAAATGGTTTGTGTCTCTATAGCTGGCATCTTTTATTACTGTATTAGAACCACATTTATGTCAACAACCAGTCAAGAAGCAAAGATTTAAGATGAAGATGCTATTTAATCACACCAATTGCTCTTACTGCACTGTACATTGATTCAGTCAGAGTGTGATTTTGCTCTGCAGTTTGGCTTTGATCTTATTTAAAGTGGCTACTATCTGAATTTAATAACCTTATGGTGGAAGGAATAAAAGATTTGGAGTAATGATTACTATATGTATAAATGTATGTATGTATACTTACTTTTCTTTTATTATATTTTCCTGTATGCATATCTATGGGTATATGCCAGGGCTGGATTGGTAATCTGGCATACCGGGCAAATGCCCGGTGGGCCGACGCACCTTTGGGGCCGGTGTGACATAAATTATTTATTTATATTACTGTTTTTAAAAAACAGGCCAACGATCGGCCCATAAAGCATGGACAACAGCCCATTGGGTAATATTCTATACTGACATTGGGCTGGCCCAATCACATCTCTTACTAGGCCCCACTCTTTCTGCTCTCTGTTTCATGTGTTGCGGACCCCAAAAAGACAGATGCCGCCAAATGCGTGACAACAACCGTTATGTTTTCTGCCGGGCCGCAGTCGCTTCAATATCAGCTGCAGTACCCTGCGTAGAGCACGCACAGGCACTTGAAGGAGTAAATGAGCAGTGGTGGCTGCTGCCAGGCAGAGAAGGAGGCTGTGTTAGAGCAGAGTGACAAAGTGACAGGACCGAGTGAGAGAGAGAGTAGGAGGAGAGTGAAGGTAAAGCGGTAAGCATGGAGTAGCTCAACCTGTAGGGAGGGAGCAGGGAGGGAGGGTCATTTATATTGGGGACATCTAGTCACCACTTTTTGAAACCATTTGTTAAAAATGTTATATAAAATAGCTTGCACCAAGAAATGTTGATTAACAAATAAAAATGCCATGAGAAAGGTTTATTTGCACAATAAGAAAACCTGCAATGCAATGTAAATATAGAAGAAACTTCTGCATTGTCAAAAAAAAGTAACTCAAGCAAAAAATAATAATAAGCTACTGATTACTGCATAATATTTTATCATATTTTTATATTGTGAATTGTCACCTGCCACTTGAATTTTGTGCTTCCCTTTATAAAAGTAAAGACTTATACACCATAAATTGGTGCAGGAAATGTCTCCAGAATGCAGGAAATTAAGTGTTTACCCCTATCTAATATTTCATCAATAAATATTTTTTCCAAATAGTAGGTGTGCAAATGTTACGTCTCAGTGTTTCATCACACCCCTAATCTGACCGCCTAAATGGATCGATGGTGTATTGGTGAGGGGCGTCCGAGCGATTTCGGTGGGGCGCCTCGGCCAAAAATACCAGGGCCGATTTTTTGTCCCAGTCCAGCCCTGGTATATGCTCATGTAGATCCTAACCATTTAGGCAACATTTAAATTATAAAGCAGAGGAAACAGACAGAACGATTATTTTAAGCCAAGAAATACAAATTATATTTGTATAATTCTATAGTATTTATCAACATTCTTGCTTCTCTTTGTTGAGTATACGTCTGCACTGTAAAAAAAAAAATCTAATTATAATAATTATTTTTCTTATTAGTATTTGAGGGGGCTTAGGACCATGTTAGGATAGCTTCAGCCCCTCTAAAACAGGCCTAACAGCGTCCATGGGTACCTCACAGGTGGCTTGCTGCTAGGGGGTTCAGCAACCTGGCTTCATTTGGCTCACCTCAACTCCACCTCTTTGCCCATTTTTCGATTAGCCAGAGTCAAACATTGCATATATGGTGACTACAAAACAGTAATATTATTACTAGTTACTAAAGCAAGTAACGCTGCGTTACTCGTTACTGAACGCACCATCCTTGACGTGAATCCACAACTGTGAGGTAGCTCAGCGGCACTGGATCTTCTGTTGTTCATGTTCGCTGACAGCCAAACACTAAAGGGAGAATGGAGAACGAGGGAGGGAGGCGTTCTTTCCACAGCTGTAAGTAGCTACTGCCATTATTGTGTCACAGTCTAAGATGCAAAGAAGATTGTCGTCTAGTGTAAACTGTGCGACCAGTTAAAAGCTTTCAACTGCGAACAATTCTACTTCTGATTTATTGAAGCATCTGCTGAAGCAGCACAGCAATGTGAAACTTACAGAAAGAAACTCCGGCAGCTACTGTCACTGATGCTTGGACTCGTTGGGAGAGAGTGCGTTAACGTAAAGTGTTGTAACTGCTCTTATAAACAGGCTACATGTGCAGAAAAACAGTAGTTCAAAAGTCGGGATTTACTTGCTTTATTTTTTATTTCAGCCAGTGGCGTTAAGAAACATTAGGCCTATGCTACATGCTTTGTAAAAACCATTCTCCTTGCTGCTGTTATGAATATGATATTAGTTAATAAAGTCGGGAGAGGCTGCTCTGTTTGGGGGTGAAGGGGGCGGTAGTGAAAGCAGTGTTTCCCATAATTAGCCTATAATTTGGATGATTATCAACGCTGACCAGCACACTGGAAAGTAACGAATAACGTTACGAATAACATAACTAGTTACTTTTATCACCCAGTAATAAGTAAAGTAATAATAATAATTACTTTTTTAAGGAGTAATAAGTAACTAGTAATATATTACAATTTCTGAGTAACTTGCCCAACACTGCTGTGGATAGGTCACAATCTGAGAGATAACATAGAAAACCACATTCAAGCATGTGAATTTTCATAAGTCCAGGTGACCTAATTTGAGTGTGTTCAGCCTATTGAAGAAATCCAGAGCACTTTGAAGAAGCCCATGCAGAAATGGGCAGGAAGAGTACTGACCACTGCTTCTTCCATTTTTTCATGTGAATAATGATGCAACATGCAGTTTAATTGCCCAAACACCAACAAACCTATGCAATTTTGGTGGACTAGACTAGTTGAATACTTATTGTGCAAGTAATGTACAGTCTATCTATTGATGTTTTTTGTTTTCCCCGGAAATGTATTCAAAACACTACAATACATATTTGTTTATGGAGACACAAACTGTGTGGTTCTGAACTGGCTGAGAGTCTTTCACATTAAAAATAGAAGAAAAAGGTCTAAAGCTATTACTTTGATTATCAGTTAGTCTATAATATAATGTTTCCATGCACTGAGAAGTAATGAAAAATGCAATTCAAAAAGTGAAGTTTAAACGTTTTGAAAAATAGAAAAGTAATCAATTATGTTTATTTATATTGCACCTTTCAAGAGCAGACTTAACAAAGTGCTTCAGTAAAAACAAAAACAAAATAGTAAATAATACAAAGCAACAGACATGAAATACAGAACAAAACTAATAAAGCATAAAATGTGTAAAATTTAAATGACCAGTGTGTAAGATTTGGGGTGATCTATTGGCAGAATATGACAGAAATGGAAATAAAATTTATAGATATGTTTTTATAAGTGTATAATCACCTGAAAATAAGAACTGTGTTTTTGTTAACTTAGAATGAGCCCTTCATATCAGTCAAGGACACAATGGGCCTGAGTGAACAAGTGAACAATAAATGTTACAAAATTGCAAACAGGTTTTACCATGTATGGAGATGAAATGACTGTTAAAAAACTCAAACATGTATCTAAACTGACATCAATCCGTTTTATTTTTCCATTAATCTTTATGTTCAATTTTACATAAATGCCCGTAAATCAAAATTGGCTTAAGCTATTGTAACCAAACTTGATGCGTCTGTTCAAATGCTCGGTCCAAGCTTTGCTGAGCAGTCCTGGGATATTCTTCCACTAGGGGGCGCAACACTTGAAAAACCTTTAGACCTCCTAATTCGCTGCATGGATTTGTACAAAATTCGGTTTGTACAATCTAGGGTCACTACTCAGTTCATGCATAAAATTTGGTAATGATTGCTCAAGTGGGCGTGGCTTATTACAAGAAATGTAAATTTCTAGACATTTCTCATTCCAAACTTAAAAATATCACCTTTTCACTTTTTCAGCACATCCACTGATATGTAACCTTTTGCCTCACTGCAACCTATGGTCAATTCAGAAGTCAGTCACTCTATATTTTTCAGAATATGCTAAATCAATTAACATCTATATGTAGCCAGGTGAACCAGGGGTACAGAGTTAAATAGTGTTATGTGGGTTATAATGTTATGTAGTTGCTGGTGGGATTGCTGCAGTGATAACTGTCCTCTGTATTTAATTGCACTGTCACTTTAAGAGTACTACATGGGACGGCTCGCGCGAGAGGGTAGAGTTTCCAACGGGACATGGGGAAAACTGAACTGTTGCGTCCCATAGTGTAGAGAAACGGCAAGGGATATCTCCATAATCCATGGTAAAGTACAGTAATAATCCTTAAAGACCTGGGTGTCCCAGCTGATTCCTGACGATTGATAGTGGCGACAGTCTGAATGACAATGTGTGTGTTAACAAACAAAATCACATTATATTAATGTATACTGAAGCTGTAAATAAACGATGTTGGTTTCATATTTTCCGCTGACTTAGAGGGTAGATACACGTGCTGAGTTCTTGGTGTGTTTTATGGTAAATTTAAATATTACACCTTGAGTTTATGAACTTAAGTGAATGTATTTATTTATATATTTTATTTATTTTTCTCTATTTAGAAAGGCCACTACTGTTGTCTAGTCTAGAGTAGTGATGGCAAGTTCGACTCTTTTGACAGACTCGTTCATTCAAATCTCGTTCATTAAAATGAACTAATCTTTTTTTGAGTCCTTTCGTTCATTTCGTTCATTTGAACTAGGCTGGTTATTGTGCTGCAGCCCTCTAGTGGGCGATTAAAAAACAGCACCGTTCTCAAACACAGAAGGCTACCTGGCTTGCTTTATTTGAAGTATAATGCACAAATTCACCTCTTGATTACTGTATATCATCATTATATAAACCCCCCTGAGCCCACAACCAAATTCAAACCATGTAAAAACCACAGAAATATGTTGTCAATATGTAATCACCACTACTCCGGCTAAATCCTTCAATTTTCACAATCTTTCCTGAGTATACAACCAGACCAGCCATATAAAGGCTTATGTATATAATTACTATCATTATCTCAGTGCTCATTCATACAGTAGCCTAACATCCCCTTCCATGCGTAAAATATTAATATCAGATTGGTAGTAAATATATTGAAGTAATAAGCTTGATACACTATATGAATAAACACACTCTTATTAAAATTCAACCAATTTAATAATAATCTGGATCAAGCCACCAAGAACTCCAGGAACAAAGAAATAAACACATGTAAACGCAGCAGTTTGGCAGTTCTGGACGCTGAATGGGCCACATCGGGTTCTGCAGACAGAGAAACACATATGAGCACATCGCTATCAAACACTGCAGGTTGTTCACCAGTCACGAGCTGTGAAACAACAGCACGGCTCTGTTGGTAAATAAAAAGGATAAGTTACGTTGCGTTATCTGGCGGACCGGATCAGCTGTTAGCTGTTTACAGAGCTAATGCTAACGTTGCTACGTGTGCTGTGTTTTAATGTTTTAATGACCGGGTCCATTTGTTTTGGAGAGGAGACGACCTCGTAGGTAATTCGGCTCCCGGTAGAACCCTGTCAGGACTCTGAAGTGGAGCTGACCCAGAACAACTCTCATCAGCTGTTGGCTGTAAACACTAGCAGGACTAAAGTTACGGTACGGCTGTGTTAAATAGCACAACATTACTGTGCTGTAATAACGGTATGCTTTATTAAATGTCACATAATTAACAAAATAGCTATATAATGTCAGTACAGTGACTGTTACCTGACAGCCGACCTGTCTCTCATTCTCCGGCGCTGGCGGTAACTCAGCCTGCAGAATGAACGAAAGACTGAGGAGGACCCATGTGAACAGTGAACGAGTAGTTCATTCCTGCTCCACAGTAGGTGCTGTCACGTGACAAATGAACGACTCAAACCCAGAGACCCACAGTTGCTATGAGTCGTGAACGAAGGTTACGATATGGTAACCCTAGTTCTATTAGCACAGGTGGAGCCCTCTACTGGACTCTATGGGGTACTACCTCTCCTCCTATCACACGCCCACTGAAATTTTGCATACTGTAAGTAGCCGACCAATTGGACGTCGCTACTGTACGTGCGTACCGTATAAATAGCGGTGTCCACACTGCTCAGCATCCAACCAACCGTTCAGCAGACGGCGGTGGAGCGGGAGGGCTCCATCGTAGAGGGCCCCACCTGTGCTAATAGAACTAGGGTTACCATATCGTAACCTTCGTTCTATCTCACACAGGAGCCCAATGACTGTCCGCCCAGCCGCGACAAGCCACAACTCACCTCACCGACACGATCAGCCACAGGTCACTAAACACAGGCCCTAAGCTGCCTCCATCCTAAGCGATGGGGCAGTGGGCCACCCCTCAGAAAGGTGACTAGACCGCTAGGGGTTTGGCATGACCAAGTCGGGATCTGATCCAGCCAGATCCAACACCTGAACTGTCCTGACCCCTTACAGGGACATCACAGTCAGTGTAAAAATGTTTTCCCCGACAACCGGTAGTCTATGATAGACACCAATCTCCTTCTTCACAGATCCTGAGTCGCACCTGTGAGCACAGATCCTGAGAAGGAGCCCGACACATCCAAGAGGTAAAAATGCACAAATGGACATGGTGAAGACCACGATGCCATTGTGCAAATCTCCTCGACGCTCACCCCGTTGAAGAGGGCCGTTGACACAGCCACACCCCGTGTGGAGTGAGCCCGGACCACCGAGGGTGGGTATTTCCCCGCCTGCACGTAGGCCTGTGAGATACAGTCACAAAGCCATCCAGCTAGGCGCTTCTTGGATAGAGCTTAACCGATCGCACCAAAGCAAACAAGCAGTTGATCAGTGCGTCGAATGGGGGCTGTGCGCTTCATATAATGTGTTAGGGCGCGAATAGGACACAACAGATGCAGCCTCGCCTCCCTAGGTCCAGGGTGGGACAGAGGGTGGAAGGCATCCAAATGTATGGTCCTCGACCTGAACGAGCTTCTTATGTTCTTAGGAACAAAGGAGGGGTTCGGTCTTAACACTGCTGCACTGTGGTCACCACGAAGCAGCATGCAGCTGGGATGAACTGACAGGGCGCACAGCTCACTCACCCTCTTGGCAGAAGTGAGAGCCAGTAACAAGGCTGTCTTGAGAGATAACATCTTCAAGGAGGACTGTTCCAGGGGCTCGTAGGGGTTTGACTTCAGAGCCTCTAGTACCAGTGGCAGGTCCCACTGGGGTGCAGAGACACGAAGCACCGGTCGTTGTCTCCTCACACCCTGCAGAAAACACTTCACGAGGGGGTCGGTGAAGACAGGTCTGTCGCCAAACCCCTCATGACAAGATGAGATTGCTGCCGCATAACTGTCACACTCAACTTAATGGTCACACTCAGCTTAATGGCTGAGCAGTGAGGACACCGCTATTTATACGGTACGCACGTACAGTAGTGACGTCCAGTTGGTCGGCTACTTACAGTATGCAAAATTTCAGTGGGCGAGTACGTGCGTGTGATAGGAGGAGAGGTAGTACCCCATAGAGTCCAGTAGAGGGCAGAGCCTGTGTGAGATCTAATCTGTTTCCTGTGCTGCCTGCTTACCACAGCCCTGTAGCCGAGCTGTCACGTGACAAATGAACGACTCAAACAGACCAACAGTTGAGAGTCGAGAAGTAATCAATTCTGTTTCCTGTTCTGACGGAGCCCATGCAGCTGCCGTGTGACGAGTGAACGTAAGAGTCCAAGATCCTTCACGCATGCGTGAAAATTAACGAATCACTCACTGAGACAACCCGTTCCTCCCGAGTCATACACACGATTAGGTCTTATGAACGAAACGTTCTTTGAACGACTTAACACTAGTCTAGAGTGGTGTTATTTAATCTAGATGTCTACATTTTGATGTTGTCCAGATTTTGACTGTTTTACAGCTTTGGTTGTTGAGAATTTAGGTCTAGAGTTCCACTTTAGAAGTAACTGAAGTCTACCAGAGTGAGTGTAAACTAGTTTATGGCAGCTGTTAACATATTGTGGTATGGTTAAGGGGTACTCTAGAGTACTGTTAAGTCACATAGTTGAGATCAGATGCAATAAGCAAAGGACGAGTAAGAAAGTTATTCCTGTGTTTTGTATAACCACCAACTGCCTTAAACCCTCGACTTTACATGATTATGTAAAGATGATTATCTCATTTGAATCCAGTCGGGGAATAAAAACCCATAAAATTTATTGTGTAATTCCTGGCCTGGCCACATATATCTCCACAAGTCTTTCTACAAATACTACCAAAAGTATCTTTTTTTTTGCTCAGTTTTGCTTTAAATGCCAAATAAT
>NC_060166.1:29692552-29718726 GCF_021292245.1 Micropterus dolomieu
AAGCACACCGCCAAAGCAACAAAAGAGTGGCTGAAGAAGAAGCACATCAAGGTTCTGGAGTGGCCTAGCCAGTCTCCAGACCTGAATCCAATTGAAAATCTTTGGAGGGAGCTTAAAATTCGAGTTGCCAGGCGACAACCTCGGAACCTGAATGATTTGGAGGCTGTCTGCAGGGAGGAGTGGGCCAACATCCCTGCCGAAATGTGCACAAACCTTGTCACCAACTATAAAAACCGTTTGACATCTGTGCTGGCCAATAATGGCTTTTCTACAAAATATTAACATGCTGTTTGTCCAGGGGGTCAAATACTTGTTTTTCCTCATCAGATGGTTATCAATTTTAATAAATTCATATGATGTGATTTTCTGGAATTTTCTTTGGATTCTGTCTTTCACTGTTAGAATGTACATATGATTAAAATTGTAGATTGTTGCATTCTTTGTAAGTGGGCAAACCTGCAAAATCAGCAAGGGGTCAAATACTTATTTCCCCCACTGTATCTCCACAAGTCTTTCTACAAATACTACCAAAAGTATCTTTTTTTTTGCTCAGTTTTGCTTTAAATGCCAAATAATTGACAACACTTTCAGAATTTTCTCACCAACATCTTGACTGTTGTAAGCGTTTTAAATTTAAACTGGCAAAACTATCCGGGTCTGGCACATGTGACGTCACGTTGGGTTGTTCCAATCACTGATGAGTTTAAGGTCTCTATTTTATTTGGATCCCTGGCACTTTCTTCTTATTTTTCTTTGCTAAAAAGAGTTTATGCAGCTTAAACTTTAAATCTTGAAAACACAAAATATCGCAGGTGGGTTGAACATTTCATCCAGTAGTCAGGTACATATAATGACACTCTCTGATCTCAAGGTGATGCTGTAAAAATCAAGTTTGCGTTTCCCCGATTATCTCAAGGTCCAAATTCTTTTATCATTTTAATCTCTTAAGTCGTCTGCGTCTGATCTTCTTCTCTGAAAATATCAAATGTTGTGTTTTTCGCTACTCGCTTGTATCCCGATCATTGCCGCTTGTGGCTATATTTTTACTTTATTATTTAATTTGTTGTGTGTGTGGCTTAGATTGACTAAAATTGACTGATTGTTTGTGATCTACAGAGAATAGAAAAGGGTGGATACCTACATCACAAGGCAACCTGTAAGAAGTCTTTTTAAGAGGTGAATCAGCAGGTAAATCTGCAGTGAATGCTGCCATTCTGTTTGAGAAAGGTAAGTGTAAAAGATGGTGTAGCCACCTCATAATAATAGTTTTTCACACTTTTATTTGAATACAACAGTAATTACTATAAAATGGTTTACAGTACAAAGGCAATTAATTGTACATCAGATAAATAATACTATATATGTATATTGTTTAAATGTTTGGACGATGTTGAAGTGTTTATCTAATGTGTTGTATCACTGCCACCATATTGTCTTTTCAAAGGTGTTGTAAGACATTTCTACTACATCATGCCACAGGGAAATCACAGCACTGTGACAGAATTTATCCTCACTGGATTCCCTGGACTTCATCCGGAGTACCAAGGCTTTGCCTCAGTTGTATTGTTCTTAGTTTATTTCTTAACTTTGACAGGCAATGCTACAGTTCTTTTTTTATTTGCAACCGACCGCAGCCTTCATAAACCAATGTATTATATAATTTTAAATCTGAGTGCATGCGATATTCTCTTTAGCACAACCACCTTACCTAAGATCATCAGTAAGTATTGGTTTCAGTCAGGCACCATTTCATTCACAGCTTGCTTTGTCCAAATGTACTTTGTTCACTATCTTGGCACAGTTAATTCCTATATTCTTTTCCTAATGGCTTTAGATAGGTATTTGGCTATCTGCCATCCTCTGAGATATCCTCTTGTTCTTAAAAACTCCACCATCCAAATTCTCAGTATTAGCGCATGGGTTGTTGCCAAGGCCGGCCCTTTAATGCTGGTTATTAGGGCATACCCTCTTCCTTATTGTGCCTCAAACATCATCAACCAGTGCTACTGTGATCATATTGGCATAACAATGCTGGCATGCACTGACAGGGCCTCTTTTGGGTTTCCTGCTTTAGTATTTGCAATGGTTACGCTGCTGGGACCTCTGGCATTTATAATATTCTCATATGGCTCTATAATTATAACAGTATTTAAGATAGCAAATGTACAAGGTCGCCTAAAATCTCTGTCCACATGTAGTACTCAACTGATTATAATCTCCCTTTATTATTTACCCAGATGTTTTGTATATTTAGCCAGCAATGTTGGCATTACATTTAGTGCTGATGTGCGAATAGTAATTATCATGCTGTATAGCCTTTGCCCCCCCATGATTAATCCACTTATATACTGCTTAAGAGCTAAAGACATGAGAGAAAGCTTGTGGAAGCAATTCAACAGAAAGACCATTCCACAAAAATCACAAGTTTCGGCTATTAGTAACTGATTACCAATACAATATTCACTGTTTTTCCTTTCTTCTAATTAGCCATCTCTGTTTGTGAGGACTAGAAAGCTTCATAACAAATATTGACTTGGGACAAATTGAAATTCCAAAGCTGTCACAATTGTAACCATGATATTTGAATTTAGACCAAGTCATTCTTTATTCTTAATGTGTGCAGACACTGATGAAAAAGGAAAATATAGAAGAGAAAACAATATTTTCTAGTAATATGTAGGATTAGGTATCAGGTGGTGATGCCATGACACCAGTCAGCTAAGGTAAAACACTATTAGAATGCTAATGTTATTTTAAGTAAGCACTTTGCCGATGTATGAACAAAATATAATCATAATATTAATACAATATACTATCATCCCGGATCCAACTTATTTAATCTTTTGTGTGTGTCTGGGAGGTTCTGGTTAAACAATTTGTTTTAACTGGATAACATAATTTGAGAAAGCTTGTGGAAGCAATTCAACAGAATGGCCATTCCACAAAAATCACAAGTTTCAGCTATTAGCAAGAGTGACTGGTTAGCTGTCTTGTTAGCTCAGACAGTAGTGCACAAGCCTTTCATTTGGAAGGTTGTGTATTTGGTCCCCCCTTGAGTGAATATATATATGTTTTTATCCCCTCTTCAACAAATTAAATATGAATATGAGACTGTTTTGCATTGTCACAATAAAGCAGGCTCTCATTTTCATTTACCCGGCATCTCCAGGCAGAGGAAAGTCCTGCGCTTCTCATTCAGGGGAATCCAATTTCACATGATGGCTTTTTTAAAGAGGTGTGTCAAGTATGCCACTGTCTCTTTTAATTGTCCTTCAGAACTTTTCAAAGTAAAATCTCTCAATTCAACTAGAAAGAAAGCAGCAACTTTTTTCCAGGTCAAAAAAGGAAACCCAGTACAGCGCAGGCGCGTACTTCAGTGAACTAAAATCTTACAAAGCTTACAATATCATTGCTTATTTATCTAATGTCTGTAGTCTGTAGATGATGATAAATCAAATTCATTACACAAGCTCATGGGTGCCCATACCACAAGACAACTTTTGTAGTCAGGGGTCACCAAGTATTCTAGAGCAAAAGTGCCAGCAAGTCAGACACACAACAGCAGACCATCATGACCGCTCAAAACAGACCCACACAATGTTGAACCAGAAGCAAAGACATGATCATAAAATACAGTCTGCATTATTATCTCTAATTCCTAATTCTTGTCATTCTCATCAAGTGTAAAGTTTCAACTTACTCTTTTTTTTAAGCATATATCTCCTTTCCCCCCTGAACTGTTGTTTTTGCCTCTTTTGGGGGGTCCAAGCCTTAACTAGGGGGTTAGACCCCCCCCAATCCCCCCTGTAATTCGAACCATGGTTTCAGTGTTATTGTTAGGTAAAACCAATGTGAGACGCACATTTTGAAAATCTAAAAAGCACAAGGAGGCGTCACATTGGCCCCTGTGAACGGTCACTGCACTGTGTCATTATGGTACGTTGTTCTCATTCATTAAATCCTTGTTCAAGACAACATTGTCTACATGGTGGTAAGGTGGTAAGCTAATTTGTTAATGCTTAGTGCTGACTTGTCAATAATAATAACCATTCATGCAGCACGTATTTAACATTTTGAATGTTTGCTGTAGCACCAGTCATCCTGTAGCACCAGTGGGGATGAGTAAGCAAAGTGTGTTGGCCTACATGACCAACCCATGTTGTTGTTGTGAATTGGAGTGTGTCAAATATTTTACTTTCAGAGTACAAAGGGAGCTCAAAATTGATTATAGAGAATGAAGGTATATTTCAAACCAATCTGTTTGTTTTATAACAAAACTTGTTATATAGATATAGATGTTAATACGCATATTATTAACAAAATTATTGTCTTTAGTGTCTTGCTCCACAAATAAATACTTCTTATCAAATGTCTATGAGGTAGCTTCTATTTAGATTTTTGAGGGGGGAATGTTAATTTTGTTCAGTTTTCTTTCTTTCAAGAAGAAAAATATGGACTGTACATGATTGTAATCACAGGATAAAGTTATTGTAATGAACATTTACAACACTATGTAGTGAAACGTTGTTGCGGTAGCAGGATCCTCAAATAGAAATCATTATTTTCAAAGCATTGTGTGAAAAACTGTTTTATTGTGAATACTGATGCAACAGGTAGCTTAATTGCTGATTAAAATTTTCTTATTGTGCTGTTATCAGTGCAACAATTTACATTAAAATAGTTTTGTCTTGTAGGTGGAGTGACGTGTTTGTTTTAGTTGGATGATACTCAGAAGCAGCAACATAAATGAGTTCCAAGAGGAAGCTAATTAGTGCCTCATGTCAATAATGGTCTCAGGTGTGTGATTAAAGTGTTTATGTGAGAATGTAGGTCTATCTGCTTGTGTCTTTATACCTTGGTGAATCCTCATCTCAAAACAGTCTTATGCAATTTTGTTTTCCCCAGAATTCTTTACATATTCCAAACACTATGTTTTACATATCTAACAAACTCTCAAACTATTTTGAGAACATCAAATCTTATTCTTTCTTTATGTTATTGATAATAAACTGACAGCTTAGTTAAATTCCATAGATTTGGGAAAGGCAAAATGAATGCTGTGAAATGCCATTTAGAAATGAGGCCTAAAGCCTCACTGACCACTGCTCACCAATACATATTTGTTTATGGAGACACCAACTTCCTGAGAGACATCCACATTGAAAATGGAGGACACAGGGCTACTATTAATCTCATCCACTAAGATCACACCAAAAAGATATGGATTTGGAATATTTTATTGTATATTAAGGATGAAGGCGAGCTGAGATGAAGGTGGAACAGAGTAAGGGTCCACATGGAGGGATGAGAGATGAGGGAGAAGAGGGAGTGGCCGAGGGAAGTGGGGATGAGATAGCAAAGTGAGGGGTTGAGGGATGTGGGGTTGAGGAAGAAGAGTGAGGGGTTGACGGAAGTGGGTATAAGGAAGATGAGTAAAGGATGAAGGGGTCATGGTAGAGGGATATGGGTAGAGGGATGAGGGTCGAGGATGCGGGGATAATGGTTGAGGGATCGAGGGGTGAGGGTAGGGAGATGAAGAGATAAGGGTAAGGAAATGAAAGGTGAGGGATGTAGGGTGGAGGGGAGGAATCAGGGTTGTCGGTGGATGGATGGAAGAGAATGGAAGAATGGCAAGCGCCAGGCGGCAGGCATGCAGGAGGGACCCACTTGGTTCCCCCACTCATAGTCTCAACTCTGAGTGGGGGAACCATCTATTCATTTGCTCTGCTTCGGATAGGGCCCCCGGTGGTTCCTGCTTTCAAACAAAAGTGACAGAAGGTGAAGGAAGAAACAAAAAAAACAAAAAAAAGAAGAAAAAGAAAAGGGGTTTGGGTAGGAGGGATGTGTGAAACTGAGTCAGGGGGGAGGAGAAAGGATGGAGTTGCTTAAATACTTTTGTGTGGAAATGGGATGGATTCAAGGCGTATTATCATTTTCTAAATTATTCTATAAAATAATGTTTCCATTCATTGAGTAGTAATGAAAAATACAATTAAAAAATTGAAGTTTGAAACATTATGAAAAATAAAAATGTGAACAAAAAAGCAAATAAGACATAGGAAGTGTGTCCAGTGTGTCAGACTTAGGGCGATAGATTGGCAGAATATGACATAAATTGAAAATAATATTTATAAGTAGGTGTATAATCACCTGAAAATAAGAATCATGTTTCATTTAACTTAGACTGAGGCCTTTATATCAGCCAGGGACACAATGAGCCTGAGTTTAGCTAAGTTCCACAGCTACTAAAAACAGGAGTGAACCAAAAAATGACTCAAACCCTGGCCCATAGAAATACCTAGATTATGAAGTAAATATTTAACAGAAGAGGAAACAGAATGGATACTTTCTATGCTGCACATGTGCTGAGAGACAACCAATATACACCAGGGATATTAACACTTCTTCCTCAGTATCAATTTAGGTAAACATTTGGGTTTTGTTAAAGTACAGTTGTTTACTCCTGTGGGATTTATAATGAATTAGCATTATTCAATTAATCATGTAATTCCACACAGAGGTATTAAAACAGATATGAAAAATATAAAATTCTTCCAAAATCCCCACATTTTCTTTGTTTATCTGCTAGTGTGACGACCAGGTGGCCTGGTTCTATTTAATTCTTACTGACAGAGCACTGGATGTCTCCATCTCGCATTTGCGGGCATTGAGTCATTATACCAACAGTATCGAGTCATCTGTGACCATGCGATGACGTAAGGATGGGACGCTGTTGACCTCTACTGAGGTTGGTGGAAGGAACACTTTGATCCCACTAACATTCCCTCTATGGTAGAAGCAGAGCTGTGGGGGGGGGGGGGGGGGGGGGGGGGGGGGGGCATCCAGTCTACACATCAAAAGTGAGTGATGAGGATGGATTCTCGGCAGTATGTGAGACTAACTGGATCAGTTTTCAGCTGAGTGTGAAGTGGCCGGGATAAAGATAAGCACCTATAAATCAGCTGGAATGGAGTGCTCACTCCAGGTAGGGAATGAGTCCTTACCCCAAGTAAGGGAGTTCAAGTACCTCGGGATCTTGTTTGCAAGTGAGGGGACAAAGAAGTGGGAGATTGGCCACAGAAATGGAGCAGCGTGGGCGGTATTGCACTCACTATACCACACTGTTGTGACGAAAGAGAGCTGAAGCAGAAGGCAAAGCTTATTGAGCTACTGGTCAATTTTCGTTCCTACCCTCACCTATGGCATTTAAACATGCACTGTGGTCAAGGTTCAAATGTCAGCATTTCAAAGCAGAATTTTTTTGAGTGGAAACATTAACCCAAATTCACCTTCACATATTAGGCCTACCACTCTGTTGAAAAAAATGCAGGAAATGCAAAACAAGAACAAAAATAGACACAAGTAATGTAATAATAATAATGAAATCAACTAAGTCCTTTTAAAACTAAATTGACATTTTAAAATCTATTTACAGAATGTAATTGTAATACTAATAGTTTTGAAATGGAACTTAAATAAAATGGGAATAAAATATTGACTCTAGAAAGGAATATGGAATGTAGGGCTGTAAATCCTTAATTTTGCTAAATAGTTTTTACACTCGCTTGAGGTGGTTTTTGCTTTTGTCGAAAAAAGAGTTAATGCGTTAAATGGGAGATGGAAAGACATTTTCCGAATAAGTTAATAATACGTAGCGAACTTGTAACTCATGTCTGATCAGTTGTTTGTGCTGTCTATTTGGAGGCGCATGCAATTCTCGGGAGGCATGCAAAACTTATTACACCGGATATTCCCATTACGTGCGGAGACATGGCTGGTAGCAGTTTGGCTGCTCGAAACACATTTCTGAGGACCTCTCTCGTTTTTTCTAAGATCAATGGCCATCAGGTTCATGCGTTTTGTTTCTGATTTGGAACCCATACGTCTTGTTTATTACAGCCATGTGTAACGTCAACTACTGACGTAACGACGCTCGCTGTAGCATTGTTTATTCACTCAAACCAGCTGACTTTTATTTTCTTTTTTGCGAAATTTCAAAGTATGCTTAAAATTCTGCTCACGAAGAAGAAGCATTCATGCAGAAGCGGAAAGAAGCGGAGAAAGAGACAAACAGCACAGCTTTTGTTTTTACAAGTTTTGTACGCTATTTCATCACTAAATACACTTTTGAGCGGGTTTGAGGCGAGAAATCAACTGTGTAGAATTTGAATATTGGCAGTTTAACCAAAGTTGATGGTGAATCGAAAATGTGCTCAAATGTTTTTGGGGTTAAGAAGCTCCACAAGCGCCCGCGAGGTTAGAGGTGCCAGTCACGCCCACAGAGTGTCCTGGTCCCAGTTACGCAGACCACTGCAGCAGCAACAACAGAGTAAAGGCAGTGTTTCCTATACGTTCATTTATTTGTGGCGGCCTGCCACAATATCAGCGCTGACCACCACATACTGATTTTCGGTTTTTTTTATTTTACCAGGCTTATTTAAAATCTTATTTGATTGCAGATCATCATCGTAGCGCATTTGTGTAGTACATCGTCTCTAGCTCTCGCTCTCGCTCTCATAAACACCGCAGCACAAATCTGTACAACACAACGCTGGCAGTGTCGGAGACCCAGCTTTAAAAAAGTTATTTGTAATAAATGATCGTTTAAAGTAGGCTACAGGAACATCAGGCTCGTGATGTAGCCTACAGAACATTCTCCACTGAGTTATTGCCTAAAACCTATAAGCACTTTTGAAAAATTAACTACAGAAGTAGTATGAAAGGGGACTGTTTCTTTATTGTTCTAAATAGACATTACTTTGTTAGTGTACAGTTGTGGTTTTAGTACTTGCTTTTAATTTGCTTTTATTTTATATAGTTCGTAAGTAAAAATCTTTGTTAAAAAGTTAAAAGTTTTAAAGTTTGTATAGATCAGTGAATTATAGCAGTAGCCTACGCTGTCTTGTCTTCTTCCCTGGTTTCCCCCTGACGTTGATACTGGTGTTCATTCTGAATAGTAAACCTTGTTCACTTAATGGTAACATTAGCTAGTGTGTTGGACATCAGTAATTCACTTGAAAGATATTTAATTAGTTAAATGGTTTACTTAGGGTTAGGGTTAGGGGAGACAAAAATAATTGTGACTAGTCGACTAATCGAATAAATAATTAACAGATTAGTTGACTACAAAAATAGTCATTAGTTGCAGCACGAATGGACTGTTGACAAAGAAATTAAGTACAGTATATGAAGAGCAAAAATTTAATGTGACATGTGCATAAAGAATAACACTGAATCATCACTGAATCGTGCAGTTTGAATGCAGTGTACAATCTGAAGCCCAGTTTGATAAAATATTAAAGTAACATGTGCAGAGATTAAATGAGGGATGTGAAACATTTTGCTTATCGGATGACTGTGATTCCATCTGGATATTTCATATGAAATATATTCAGCCACATATTCTTGGAAATATAAAATGAATTGAGCCACTTTATATTTCACAATCACAGGCTATAAAACTTTACTCTAAACATGCACATGCACAGTACCAATCACAGAGGTAACTTGAGCTAAAGAAACTGCACAATAAAGCTACCTTGACCGAGACATTTGGATTTGCGTCTCATTGCAAGTAAGTTGGATCCAATATTTCACTTTTTTTGTGAGATACGTTTTAAATGTTATCCATGTTTCAATGTATATTCATTGTGTACACTGTTGCAGCCATGGAATGTGGTTCTATGAATAAAGGAAGTGATCCTCACGGTCAGGGAGAATGAAATAGAACAAGAGTTAGAAATGTAACTACGGTTCTATGAATTCTAGATGACCACCAGAGTTGTTTGTCACTAGAACTCTGGACAAGAAGATGCTGTAGGAAAAGATTGAGTAATGACGTTAGGATTTTATACTGGGGTGTGGAACACCTCCTTCCAGCGGTCATCCAGAATTCATGGAACCATAGTTACATTTGTAAATCTCATTTTATCTGAATGTGTTTGCGTGCATATGTTTTGGTAGTAATCTGCTAGTTTGCTCATCACTGTATTTGCCAAGGTTTATCTGTGAGAACAAATAACTGTACATGTGAAAAGGAAAAGGACTTTGAATGTGCACATTATACATATAAAAGTTCTTCCTGCAGGGATAGGACAGAGCTTATTTATGGCTTCAGTGTACTTTATTATTTAACTTGACTACCAGCAGCTGTTTTTAGTGTGGCTTAGACTGTTGACAGTCTGTTTGTGATCCTCAGAGAATCGAAAAGGGTGGACACCATTCATTCATCACAAGGCATACTGTCTTTATAAGAGGTGAATCAGCAGGTAAATCTCTGGCAGAGTATGCTGCCATACTGTTTCAGAAAGGTAAGTGTAAAAGATGGAGTCCTAGAAACTGATATAGCCAACTGAAGCCTTATAATGAAAATTACTCATACTTTCTGTTATTCATTTTATTTGAATGCAACAGTAGAAAATGGTTTACAGTGCAGAGACAATGAATTGTATATCAGATAAATGATACAGGATTATGTATTACTATGCTATATAAAGTATTGTTATTGTTATAGTGTTAAATTGTCTTATCTAAAGTGTTGTATTTCCTTTTAAAGGTGTTTAAGACATTTCTACTACATCATGCCACAGGGAAATCATAGCACTGTGACTGAATTTATCCTCACTGGATTCCCTGGACTTCATCCGGAGTACCAAGGCTTTGCCTCAGTTGTATTGTTCTTAGTTTATTTCTTAACTTTGACAGGCAATGCAACAGTTCTTTTTTTATTTGCAACCGACCGCAGCCTTCATAAACCAATGTATTATATAATTTTAAATCTGAGTGCATGCGATATTCTCTTTAGCACAACCACCTTACCTAAGATCATCAGTAAGTATTGGTTTCAGTCAGGCACCATTTCATTCACAGCTTGCTTTGTCCAAATGTACTTTGTTCACTATCTTGGATCAGTGAATTCCTTAATTCTTTTCTTAATGGCTTTAGATAGGTATTTGGCTATCTGCCATCCTCTGAGATATCCTCTTGTTCTTAAAAACTCCACCATCCACATTCTCAGTATAAGTGCATGGATTATTGCCAAGCCCTGCCCTTTAATGATGGTTATTAGGGCATACCCTCTTCCTTACTGTGCCTCAAACATCATCAACCAGTGCTACTGTGATCATATTGGTATAACAATGCTGGCATGCACTGACAGGGCCCTTTATGGTTTTCCTGCTTTAGTGTTTGCAATGGTTGTACTACTGGGACCTCTGGCATTTATAATATTCTCATATGGCTCTATAATTATAACAGTACTTAAGATAGCAAATGTACAAGGTCGCCTAAAATCTCTGTCCACATGTAGTACTCAACTGATTATAATCTCCCTTTATTATTTACCCAGATGTTTTGTATATTTAGCCAGCAATGTTGGCATTACATTTAGTGCTGATGTGCGAATAGTAATTATCATGCTGTATAGCCTTTGCCCCCCCATGATTAATCCACTTATATACTGCTTAAGAGCTAAAGACATGAGAGAAAGCTTGTGGAAGCAATTCAACAGAAAGACCATTCCACAAAAATCACAAGTTTTGGCTATTAGTAACTGATTACCAATACAATATTCACTGTTTCCTTTCTTCTAATTAGACATCTCTGTTTGTGAGGACTAGAAAGCTTCATAACAAATATTGACTTGGGACAAATTGAAATGCTAAAGCTGTCACAATTGTAACCATGACATTTGAATTTAGACCAAGTCATTCTTTATTCTTAATATGTGCAGACACTGACGAAAATAAAGGAAAATATAGAAGAGAAAACAATATTTTCAGGTGGTTATCAGGTGGTGATGCCATGACACCAGTCAGCTAAGGTAAAACACTATTAGAATACTAATGTTATTTTAAGTAAGCACTTTGCTGATGTATGAACAAAATATAATCATAATATTAATACAATTTACTGTCATCCCGGATCCAACTTATATAATTTTTTGTGTGTGTCTGGGAGGTTCTGGTTAAACAATTTGTTTTAACTTGCTAACATAATGTGGGAAAGTTAACCAATTCTGTTTAATGCAGATATGTTTAGAAGCCAGCTGTATAGGAAAACCTGGTGGAAAAGTGTCCAAAACTGGTAAGACTAATGTGTGTTTGACTGCACAGAATCAATGGAGAGAACGCACAGGTGAGAGAATAGGTGTAAGTGTATTGCTACCACAGGAAAGTCATAAGGTCATCTTGTAACTTATAACTATGTCTATTTTATACACACTTTACATGGCGACATTACCAAAAACTATACAGATATTGATGGGATGACAAGATAATATATTTTGGTGCCTGCTTCACTCGTACTGCATTTTGTTCAATCCTTGGGAGCTATTCTCTGCTGATTATGGCTCTTGATCATTTTATTGCAGATTGTCTTCCTTTAAAATATTCTGTTCAGATTACAAACCACATTATTTCTATTTCTTGTGGGTTGTTATGTATTGAGAAATTTATTAGGATTATGGCAGTTGTAAATCTTGCCCTAATCTTTCTCTACTAAAAATCTAACATCATTTGCAATGCTACGGTGACCACATTTCAATTACAAACCTTGCACATGGTGAAAATGTAAAATATGTTCAGGTTGTTGCTGTCAGTCTTGGGAGATTTATTTATATATATATATATATTTATATGCTTCTACTTTTTTTTTTTAAAGAATTTTCCCTATATTTCCATATTTGTAGTTGTTTTGAGAATACCAATACCACTGAATGTACATACTGTAATCTTATACTGTGTGCATTACTTTGAAACTTGCAGCTTCATCTAAATATCTAATATTTCTATGGTTCTGAAGCAATAGGTTTTGTATCGTTCCTGTGTATATGGTATTCTCAAAACAACTACAAATATGGAAATATAGGGAAAATTCTTTAAAAAAAAAAAGTAGAAGCATATAAATATATATATATATAAATAAATCTCCCAAGACTGACAGCAACAACCTGAACATATTTTACATTTTCACCATGTGCAAGGTTTGTAATTGAAATGTGGTCACCGTAGCATTGCAAATGATGTTAGAATTATAGTAGAGAAAGATTAGGGCAAGATTTACAACTGCCATAATCCTAATAAATTTCTCAATACATAACAACCCACAAGAAATAGAAATAATGTGGTTTGTAATCTGAACAGAATATTTTAAAGGAAGACAATCTGCAATAAAATATGTACATTCAGTTCTTATCACGTCTCTGTATATCAAATGTAAATTTTTGTCCTAATAAAACACTTCCATTCTAGAGTAATTGAAATTGCATTCTTCTGCTTAACTGTTTTGTGACCACACTTTGCTGTTCTGCTAAATAAATGTGTGCACTGATCTGCAGCTTCCAATCTACCCTTAGAATCACAATCAGAATCAGAAGGAGCTTTATTGCCAGGTAGTGTTTTACACATACGAGGAATTTGCTGTGGTGATAAGGTGCTACACGTAGACAAACATACAGTCAACATAAATAAATGTTGAAATATATAAATATGGAATGAGTAAAAGTAAAGCTGCCCTGAGGGCTTTGAAGATTTACAGCCAGGGATGTATAGCCCCGATTAGTGTCACAGAAACACAAAGATGGCTGAAGCTCATGGCAAGGGACCTGCATCACCATCCCAACCACCTGCTCCTGGCAAGAAACCACATTTTGTAGCAAAGAAAAGAAGTGCTTTAAAAAGAAGCAAAACACAATATAATATTGGTGTGGCTTTCCACCGCTGAAGATGGTTCTCAGCGAGTAAAGAAATGTGGTTTAATTCAAAGTCTCTTTTAGACTGGTAACATATAATGTTAGATACTTGTGCAGTGCAACAGTGCAACTAAAGACAACACAAACCGTACCAAAAAACATTTCATATGGATTAAAAGTATGTTTTTGATGAGGCTGTTTTCCTCCTACTATGGTCTTGCTAAAACTGAGCTAAGCAAGCTGTAACGTCATTGTTGCCATTAGTAAATCATGCAATTCTTGAACAAGGTGAGATGTTGCCACATATTTGTTTGGAGCATGTGGCCAGGAATTACACATTGCACCTTCACCATTGGCAGACTATTAAATCCTCATGGGAGCCACAGTTGTTAAATCCTATTAATATTTAGTTTGTCTTTATTAAAATGAAAAAGTGATAAAATGTTACTATCTATTACATTAGTAATGCTCATTTACTGTAGAATATGGACAGAAAACCCCAATATAATGCTTCAGCTTTTTAGAAAGCCAAATTATTATTTAACTTTTTAGAAAGCCAAATTATTTGCCTGAAATGAACCCCCTCTTGCTTATCTATCTATTTTGTTTTTGTTTATAGTGTGTGTATATGTTCTCTATACTGTAACCTGTGTTTGATTTTATTACTGTATTATTGTGTTATTGTATTATTGTACAAGTAAGCACATCATGAGCATGAGCATTGTATGATCCAGAGTCAGATTTCTCTTATGTGTACACATACCTGGCAGTAAAAACTGATTCTGATTTTATTAGATACCATGACATTTGTATCCTCCCTGTATTGGTACTTGGTTAAGGATAGAGAAAGGTCGTGGTTCTGATTAAATAAAAATTGATGCATCCTGTGATTTGCTTCAAGTAAGTGATGCATTTTTCAAGATTTATCCAAGGTCACAGTCAATCTCTAACCTTAACTAGAAGCTTTGAGTTGCAATTTTGTAACTATAAAACATTAATCATGCTTTAGTTAGCATGCATGAACATTGTAGGAGAAAACATGTAAAACATTGACTGAGATTCAATACGATCATCTCATTATGTTGAAGTGTAATCCCAGCATCATCCTAGCATTTGTTACAAAATGTATTTGCAAATGCAAAGTAGTTGTATATGAACATAATTTTTAGAAGGCAGCCTTTGTGGAAATTAGGGCTGGGCAACGATAAAAATTTTAAATTGTGATTAATCTCATGATTTACTGCGAGTAATCGCGAATAATCACATTGTTAAAATCGAACAATCTAATACTGAATTCTAAAGTAGTGTATTGCGCACTTTTGCTGCTATATATAACATGTGGAATAACATGTGGTTTGCAAACACTTTAAACTAATACGGTGCTTTTTACCAGCAGTATTCCCTTTTTACCTCCATCCATCCTACCGCTTAAACAACACCGTGTCTGTGCTGTGTGGGTTTGCTTGGTTCATACCACTGCCTTTAATGGTAGCTGTTGTACTCCATGCCCTCACTTTACCTTACTGTAAATCAAATGTCATTGCTCAGTGCTACTGTGACCACTTTTCTATAACAAGTCAGGCATGTGGTTAGGATGTTAAAATTTTGCAGGTCACTGCCCTCTGTGTGGCCATGTTTTGTCTTTTGCTTCCTCTTGCATTCATCTTGTTTTCTTATGTTTCCATTATTGTGGTGATTTTGAAAATGTCCATTGTTGCAGTGCGCAACAAAATGTTATCAACTTGTACCCCACAAATATTTATCACATGTCTTTTTTACCTTCCCAGATGTTTTGTTTATGTAGCTAATACTGTTGGATTTTCTTTCAGTTTAGATGTTCGGATTTTATTGATATTGTTTTACAGTCTTTTTCCTGCTGCTGTTAATCCTGTCATATATTGTTTCAAGACTCAAGACATTAAGCAAACATTGATGAAGAGGCTGAAAAAAACTAAAATTGGAATAGAGATAAAACTTTCTTATTTCTCTAAAGCTGTCATATGAGACAGAATGTACACGATAAGCCAACATCAGGATTTGGTTTGTGACAAGAAACTACCTTCACAATTTGCAACTACAATTGTGGCTTTCCCCCAGCAATTATTTCTCCAAATTTCAGACTTGGCCTTTTTTCCTTTTCTGTCCCTTTAGGTCACAGGAAACAGTCATGGCAAACCTTTTTCTAATATCAAGTTCTATCTTGTGCACTGAAAAGCATCATCTCGCAGGCAAGGTTTGCTAGGCAAAACATTCTTAAATAAGATGATGATCTTGATGAGACATGATCTTTACCCATTTTTCTAAGTTTTTGGTAAACTACATTTAAGTTGGAATGTGGCATTAATCAGTTGTGTACACTTAACAGCTTGGCTTAGCCTGTATTTTGTATTGAACACAACCTTAGTAATTAATATTAAGTCAGTGATAAAAATTACATGAAAATTTCTTGTAAAGACAAAAAAAAGAATTTCATAAATCACATTTGTCTTATTCTACAAGCTAAATAAATATGATTCTAATCATCTAGTCATCTAATGTTTAACTAGAAGAGTGCACTCATTAGTGTGTAGATCTCTGCCTGATGTATCTGGGGGCATGTGGGTGGGGAACAAGGAGTGAGGGGCAGGCTGTGTGTTGAGTGTGTATGCATGGGAAAACGTATTTTTTGTATAGTATAGTGTATTGTGTACATAGTGTTTTTCCATATGGTCATTATTAACTGGTCAAAATGTGAACAGCAGTCTGCTGGACTCCAATGCATTACCTAAGTCAGATTGAAATCTAAAGGTGTCATGTTCCAACTGGAGACAATGAATCTGTTATCGATATCTGCTAGCCTTGAGCCTGAGCTACTGTGTCTATGTCAGCCAGCTGTCGTCACCCTGGAGGGAGTGAGACAGAGAAATAATTATGTGAAGGATCATTTTACTTCTGGGGTATGCTAGTGACCCCATGTGTGACCTGTACATGAGCCATACCTCACCTGCACCTACACGTTCACCTTGAGGAGGGAAAATATATCCTCAATGGTGGTTCCTCCCTTCCCTGAAGGCCATAATAAAGCATATGAAATTAATGTATTTTTTAGGGCTTCCCTCTAATAGTCAACTAAACACGCCAACTAAATCAATGAGAAGAGTCTTAGTTGAAAAACTTTTTATAAGTCGGGTAGTCGCTGAAAAAAACAACCTAGAACCTCAAACTCCATTCTAGCTAACTCTAGCTGCCATTAGCTAGTTAGCTCAATTAAGGGTCACATTTGCTGCCTGTGCCTGGAGTACTGGTGAAGTGTTGGTGTTTCTTTATATTGCTAGCACGGGAGCTTTCAACCACCAGGAGAAGTTTTCAGGTGTGAGGTAAGGGACATAGCAAAGAATACTGCCAGGGATTGGTGCCGGAATGAACACCAGAATCAGAGCTGGCCAAGCAGGCAATTGAACTGGGCTCAGCAGCCTCTCAGTGAACACGAACCAGGACTGTACACACACAACGGAGGCCAGTTTTATGTAAGGTAATACTGAGGTGATTTACAGTGGCTCTGAATGCGTGGACGACAAAGAGACAGCGGGTTTAGGCAGGGACAGGAGAGGGGTCAAGCCAGAGAAGAGCGTTACGGAGGATAAATCAATATCAGTATCATTGTAAATGCACAGAATATAAGTCACGAATATATATTACAATTAGTTAACTCTCTTCAGTTCTTCAATATTCCACAAATATAAAACACAATCAGAATCAGAATCGGGTTTATTGCCAGGTACATTTTCACATACGAGGAATTTGCCTTGGTATGAATTGGTGCTTACAGTACACATAACATAAATAGTAATATAAATATATAAAAAGTAAGGAGATCAAAAAGAAATTACAAGTAAACAAAAAATATAAAAAGATACAATAATACAATAAAAGTATGTGCAAAAGTTGGCAACATGAGCATAAAGCACAGTTGAGCGTTGTTGTAAAGTGTGGGGTCAGGAGAGTGTATAAGTGTGTGCAAGTTTGGGGAGGGGGGCATGAGACACACTGACAGTGGGGACTTGGGCCTTGTTGAGGAAGCCCACTGCCATCGGAAAGAAACTGTTCTTGTGGCGAGTGGTTTTGGTCCTGATGGACCGCAGCCTCCTGCCAGAGGGGAGAGTGTGGGGTCAGCTGCAATCTTTCCTGCACGCCTCAGAGTCCTGGAGACGTACAGGTCCTGAAGAGAAGGAAGATTGCAGCTAATCACCTTCTCTGCAGAGCGAATGATACTGCAGCCTGCCCTTGTCCCTGGCAGTGGCAGCAGCGTACCAGATGGTGATGAAGGAGGTGAGGATGGACTCAATGATGGCGGTGCACCGTCATTGTATTTGGCAGGCTGAACTTCTTCAGCTGCCGCAGGAAGTACAACCTCTGCTGGGCCTTTTTGATGATGGAGGTGATGTTCAGTTTCCACTTGAGGTCCTGGGAGATGATGGTGCCCGGGAAGCGGAAGGAGTCCACAGCGGTGACTGGGGAGTCACACAGGATGATGGGGGAGGGTGCGGCTGGGCTCTTTCTGAAGTCTGCGGCCATCTCCACTGTCTTCAGAGCTCCACAGAGAGCTGCACCAGGTCACCAGATGGTCGATCTCCCACCTAGATTGGTGACTGGACGTACAGCTGTTGGTGTACAAGGAGAAGAGCAGAGGGGAAAGAACGCAGCCCTGAGGGGAACTGGTGCTGAGGGTCCTGGAGTCAGAGAGATGTTTTCCCAGCTTAACGTGCTGCTTCCTGTCTGTCAAGAAGTCAGTGATCCACCTGCAGGTGGAGTCAGGCACATTTAGCTGAGAGATCTTGTCCTGAAGCAGGGCCGGGATGATGGTGTTGAAAGCAGAGCTGAAGTCCACAAACAGGATCCTGGCGTAGGTTCCTGGGGAGTCCAGGTCCTGGAGGATGTAGTGAAGAGTCATGTTTTCTGCGTCGTCTACAGACCTGTTGGCTCTGTAGGCAAATTGCAGGGGGTCCAAGAGTGGGTCTCCGATGGATTTCAGGTGGGACAACACAAGCCGCTCAAAGGACTTCATAACCACAGATGTCAGGACGATTGGTCTGTAGTCGTTCAGTCCAGTGGTCCTTTTTTTGTGGACAGGGATGATGGTGGAGACTTTGAAGCAGGCTGGCACATGGCATGTCTCCAGTGAGGTGTTAAAAATGTCTGTGAACACCGGAGACAGCTGATTGGTGCAGTGCTTCAGGGTGGATGTGGAAACAGAATCCAGTCCAGCTGCTTTGCGAGGTTTCTGCCTCCTGAACAGTCTGTTGACATCTCTCTCTAGGATGGTAAGAGAGGGGGAGGAGGTAGGTGATGAGATGATGGACTGTGGCCAATCAGTGGTGTGACTGGGGATGGTGTCAGGTCTGTCCCATTGTCTTTCAAAGTGACAGTAAAACTGTCCACAAATAGACTGAAAATCAATCAATCAATCAACATTTATTTCTATACCGCTTTACAACAACCGTCAGGTATCCAAAGTGCTTCACATCATAGAATATAGTAAAACAGCATATCATACAATAGATACATATAACAAATAAAAAGAAAAGGAAAGTTAAAAAGAAACAAGAAAAAGGACATTGTCACACCACTACTGCGTATTAAAAGCCATTCTAAACAGGTGGGTTTTAAGTTTAGACCTAAAAATAATTTCATCTGCAATTGTGCGAATATCAGGGGGTATCTTGTTCCAGAGTCTCGGAGCAGCAACTGTAAACGCCTGATCACCCCATTGCTTATACTTCGACCTTGGGACTTCTAAAACCAATTGGTTTGAAGACCGTAACGCAGGGTTAAAATCTCAGTTAAGTACTCCAGGGCCAGGCCATTTAGGGCCTTAAAAACGAACAGCAAAATCTCAAAATTTATTCTATACTGCACTGGGAGCCAGTGTAAAGTGCAGAGGACGGGAGTGATGTGAGCACGCCTAGATGTATTTGTTAAAAACTGAGCAGCAGCATTTTGCACAAGTTGAAGTTGTGAGATGAAGCTTTGATTTAAACCAACATAAAGAGCATTACAATAATCAAACCTCAAACTAATAAAGGCATGAATCACTTTTTCTAGGTCATGCCTGTTAAGTAAAGGCTTAACTTTAGATAGAAGACGAAGCTGGAAAAAACTCATTTTGACAACATTACTGATTTGCATGTCAAATTTCATGTTACAATCAAAAGTAACCCCCAAATTTCTGACAGCAGGCTTAAGGTATGGAGCCAGAGCCCCCAAATTCACAGCTGAACCATTTGGGTTACCGAAGATGATACACTCAGTTTTTGCTTTGTTTAAATTAAGAAAATTTTGTGACTACCACAACTTAATATCATTAATACTACTAAGTAGGGAGTCTAGTGCGACACTAACATTCGGTTTTAAAGGCAAATAAATCTGCAAATCATCGGCATAACAGTGAAAGGACAGGTTGTGCTTTCCTATAATACTCATATATACTCATATATAAAGAAAACAAGATTGGGCCAAGAATTGAACCCTGGGGTACCCCACAAGAAAGAGGAGCAGCTTACGAAGAGCATTCACCAATCATAACAGAGAAGCTCCTATTTGCTAAATAGGAGCTAAACCATTGAAGAGCCAAACCACGAATGCCTACATCATGCTCAAGGCGAGAGAGAAGAACTGCATGGTACACCGTATCAAACGCCGCCGTGACGCCCAAAAGCACTAAAACAGCAGGATTCCCGGCATCCACAGACAAGGCAATGTCATTGTGTACTCTGAGCAGTGCAGACTCAGTACTGTGACGTGATCTAAAACCAGATTGAAATTTTTCAAGCACAGAAGCACATTTTTCTGCATAAAGGCTTGTAGCTGTATAAAAACAACTTTTTCCAAGACCTTTGACAGAAAAGGCAGATGAGAAACTGGTCTAAAATTAGATAACAGTGAAGGGTCAAGATTTGGTTTCTTAAGTAGGGGCCTGACCACAGCATGTTTAAATGCAGCTGGGACACAACCTAGACTAAGACAAGAATTAATTAACGTGAGTAGACTCGATCCAATGGCGCTATTAAAAACTTTGTTCACTATCCTGGCTGGGACAATGTCTAACGGACAGTAGGTGTCTCTCTGTACATCAAACACAGTTTATATAGGACATGTTGAGGTATCTGCTAAATACCATATAAGGGTCTGAGTCTGCAAACTAAGACACCAATCCATATAAGAGCAAAGTTCTATAGGATAAGTATAGACATCTTGTTGGACACCAGATAAGGGTCTGAGCCTCCACGTAACCACTGACCTCTGCTCTCCCCTTAAAGGTCACTAATCCTCTATCCAGCTGCTACAGTGCTATGTTAAACTGTTATGCGTCAAATGCACATATGTTATACACCACACGTTAAAATTATTAAATGCAGTTCTGCCTGACAGATGCTACTTTGTCAGTAAAATAGCCAAGAAATTTCTCACATGTACTACTTGAAACCTCTGTCGGATCAGAGGTACATGGATTCCACACAGAGTTAATGGTATTAAATAAAATTCTGGGTTCATGGCAACTGCTAGTTATGATCGAAGAAAGAGTGCATCTTCGACACCTTTACAGCCTTCTGGTATGCGGCTAGGCTGTCCCTTAATAGGCACAGTGATGTAAATAATTTGTCTTTCTTCCACCTTCGTTCGGCTTGTCTACAATGTTGCCTAAGGGCCCTTGTGGCATCATTTAACCAGGGATCCACCTTAGGTTTAATAAATCAACAAACAAACTCTTCATGATCCACAGATAAAAATCTTGTCAGCGTTAGATAGCCTGCAGCTTTTCAATAACTACTTGTTTATCTTTTATGGAGAGGCTCAGCAATGTTAGCATAGATACATTTATTGGATGATAACAAAAACGGTTTGTGAGTTAGACTGAGTGACTGTAAATGAGATTGTTGTCACACTTTAGACCACAATAAGTAATGTTACTGTAACCTAGCCTACTGTATGGGTCCTTCACTGTGTGTTGTTACCCTTCAATATTATGTTGTATTTTTGTATATTATGTGGGTCACGTAAGTTACAGTGACTGAGATCGGCGAAGAAGCAGCCTACGGTAAAACAACAATAAATATGAAGTGAACGTTACGAAGCAAACCACAGCCGACACGAAAATGACAATAATCCCACCCCACCCCCCTCCGCGCACTCACACACACACACACACACACACACACACACACACACACACACACACACACACAGATTTAAAGTAAAAGACAATAAAAACGTGAGATAAGGAAACACCATCATGAATGGCCACTACCATCATAAAACTCTCAAGCCTTTCCAATGTTGACTGTGTCTTTACTTGATGTCAATCTCATTCTTGTATGGTCGGACGGGTTTCAGCACATAACACTTAATTAAGTCAGTTGGGGGTTTTTTTTGGTGTTAGAAGACTCCATTTCGTTAGCTGCTATGTATTTGCTGTGTGTGGACGGTTCAGAATCTGTAGGCAAGAGGCTCGGGAGCATGCATGCAGAAAATCCGACCCGGTTCCTTCAAAATAAGAAGCAGAATAGTAGCTTTTCCAAGCGACAGAGAAAGCAGGCTTTTGGTAAAAAAAAAAGTTTTGTCAGGTTACAGCCCAGTGACAAATAGGCAGTAAAACAGTAATTTACTGCTAAGTAATTTAAAAGTACATATAGCCCCTTTAAATTTTTCTGAACAGGGCAATGCAGTGGGATTTGGGCTGAAATAATGCCCTTTTTTCCACCAGGCAAATGTTCTTAACTGTATAGGAAATGAATGAAAGTGTGGTTGTGGTCCATATAGGTAGCACAGTGCAATTTTTGTAATCATTTTGGCAATTAATTACATTTGCTTTTCTGCTTTCTCCAGCTGTGTCTTATTCAAGCACAAAAGACATTTTCAAGTAAAAAGGCTGTTTTTTTACATCCTGCATTGGCACAATATTTTGCTAGTAAACATATTAAGCCAAGTAATACACTTACACATATTATAAGTTCCACTATGAAATCACATGAAATTGGCTGGGGTAACTTACTTTTTTGGTATCTTACTACTAGGGATCACAAAAGTCAGTGCTTTTCAAATTGTAGACATCAGGGGCTTTAATGAAATTAAATTTGTGTTCTTTCATTCAGACATTTTAATATGTTATGGTCAGGTTCGAACCTAACATCTATGGATTTTCTTTCCTCTAGAAGTCTAAAAGCAAACCGCTGAATCTGACAGCGACATCGACTCACATGTGTTAAGGTTTTGCCACAAGAGTGATACAATATTCTGACTTAATGAGTGTAGCGTAAGGGGTTAATATAAATATATTATAAATCTATTTTTGTTCATTTTTATATTAATGTAAATTGTTAATTGTAATCTTCATGCCAGTTATTTGTTGATCATAGTAAGGAAGTCGATACCACTATGCTATTTGGGAACTTTCGAGATACATTTGAGAATATGACCCTCTGAGGCATGGTATGACATCACAGGAGGCAGATATTAGCTGTCACCCAGGCACTATACTCAGCTAATTGTTGGCTTACATCTGAACGGTAAGACTCTTGCTTGGACTCTGAATGGAAAAAACACAATAAGTATCTTAAACTGTCTTTGTGCCAGTTTATATAATAGTCACATGACCAGTGGGTTTAAATGTTAAAAAACTAACTTTACATGCTTTTGTCAATACATGTGAGGAAAGTAATACAATTCATGACAAATGCTTTTGCCAATGACAAGTTACCGGAGCACACATCAATGTGTCAAAATTGTTTACTTTTTCTGACCAAAAAACTATTTCAATTTACAACCATAACAAACAGACAAAAGCAAGCAAACCTTCACATTAGACAAGCTTTAACTTGCATGGTTTGTGTTTGTCATGACAACTTGTAAAATGTTTGAAATAATTACATTGATTAATTTTCTCAAATAAAAGACTAATACTTGTCATGCATATTGTTATGTTAAATAATACTTTTGATATGCTGCACCTAATTAATTTTTACTTACACTGTCAGGGCTTTCTTTGTCTTTGTCTGTGCTGATTGTGAAATAGGTTATAATGATCTACACCAATGTCACAGGGATGAGAAGTTTCTTCATCCTTGGATTCCCTGGACTTTCACCACAGTATTATGGACCTGTGTCAGCTATGTTCTTTTTCTTCTACCTAGCTATTGCAGTAGGGAATATTTTTATTTTGGCATTTGTGATCTGTCAGAAATCACTTCAAAAACCGACATATCTGGTCTTTTGTCACCTGGCACTGAATGACTTAACATTTGCCACTTCGACTCTCCCGAAGATCATATCAAAATATTGGTTTGGTGATGGCATCATTTCATTTTATTGGTGCTTTACACAGATGTTCTTTGTTCATTATTTAGGATCAGTGACTTCTTTCATCTTGTTAGTAATGACTGTAGATCGATTTATTGCAATATGTATTCCATTGCGTTATCCTGTCCTAATCACAAACAACACCATGTCTGTGCTGTGTGGGTTTGCTTGGTTCATACCACTGCCTTTAATGGTAGCTGTTGTACTCCATGCCCTCACTTTACCTTACTGTAAATCAAATGTCATTGCTCAGTGCTACTGTGACCATATTTCTATAACAAATCAGGCATGTGGTGAGGATGTTAAAAATTTGCAGGTCACTGCCCTCTGTGTGGCCATGTTTTGCCTTTTGCTTCCTCTTGCATTCATCTTGTTTTCCTATGTTTCCATTATTGTGGTCATTGTGAAAATGTCCAGTGCTGCAGGGTGCAAAAAAACCTTATCAACTTGTACCCCACAAATGTGTATCACTTGCCTTTTTTACCTTCCCAGATGTTTTGTTTATGTAGCTAATACTGTTGGATTTTCTTTCAGTTTAGATGTTCGGATTTTATTGATATTGTTTTACAGTCTTTTTCCTGCTGCTGTGAATCCAGTCATATATTGTTTCAAGACTCAAGACATTAAGCAAACATTGATGAAGAGGCTGAAGAAAACTAAAATTGGAATAGAGATAAAACTTTCTTATTTACGTAAAGCTGACAGATGAGGAAGAATGCACACGATAAGCCAACATCAGGATTTAGTTTGTGACATTAAAGACAAACCCCACCTTCCCAATTTGGGCTTTACACTTACACTCCAACTACAATTGTTGCTTTCCCCCAGAAATCATTTCTCCAAATTTCAGACTTGGCCTTTTTTCCTTTTCTGTCCCTTTAGGTCACAGGAAACAGTCATGGCAAACCTTTTTCTAATATCAAGTTCTATCTTGTGCACTGAAAAGCATCATCTCGCAGGCAAGGTTGGAAAGGCAAAACATTTTGAAACATGATCTTTACCCATTTTTCTAAGTTTTTGGTAAACTACATTTAAGCTGATATGTGGCATTAATTAGTTGTGTACACTTAACAGCATGGCTTAGTCTGTATTTTGTATTGAACACAACCTTAGTAATTAATATTAAGTCAGTGATAAAAATTACATGAAAATTTCTTGTAAAGACAAAAAAAAGAATTTCATAAATCACATTTGTCTTATTCTACAAGCTAAATAAATATGATTCTAATCATCTAGTCATCTAATGTTTAACTAGAAGAGTGCACTCATTAGTGTGTAGATCTCTGCCTGATGTATCTGGGGGCATGTGGGTGGGGAACAAGGAGTGAGGGGCAGGCTGTGTGTTGAGTGTGTATGCTGATAGAAATTACATGAAAGTTTTTGGTAAACTACATTTAAGCTGATATATGACATTAATCAGTTGTATAGAATTAACAGCATGGATTTTCCGGTATCTATGCATATGTATATCTTCATACCACTGCCTTTAATGGTAGCTGTTGTTGTAGCCTTACTTTACCTTACTGTAAATCAAATGTCATTGTTCAGTGCTACTGTGACCACATTTCTATAACAAGTCAGGCATGTGGTGAGGATGTTAAAATTTTACATGTTACTACCCTCTGTGTGGCCATATGTTGCTTTTTGCTTCCTCTTCCGTTCATCTTGTTTTCCCATGTTTCCATTATTGTGGTCATTGTGAAAATGTCCAGTGCTGCAGGGTGCGTAAAAACCTTGTACACCACAAATATGTATCACTTGCCTTTTTTTTACCTTCCCAGACATTTTGTTTATACAGCTAATACTATTGGTCGTTCTTTCAGTTTAGATGCTCATATATTATTAATATTGGTGTACTGTCTTTTTCCTCCTGCATTTAATCCAATTGTATATTGTTTCAAGACGCAGGATGTAAATCACACTTTGATAAAGACACTGAAAACAACTAGGATGAGAAGAGAGAATAAACATTCATTCTAAAAACTTTATTAAAAAAACTATAAAAAATAAAAATTCTATTTTTTGTGTTGCATTACTCTAAAATATGCATTTTACAGCAATTCAAATGATAATTATAGAATTTCAGATGCAACTGCTTTAGAAATACTGCACTGTTTGTCATCAAATGGAAATGGTAAGCAAATCCTTTCTG
>NC_060166.1:29718826-29767549 GCF_021292245.1 Micropterus dolomieu
GCTATGTAGCCTATCAGCAGCCTGGTCGGATTACTTTTTGCATTCATAAAGAAATGTCTGTTGATGAAATAAAGTCAAATTGTAATGCGTCTCTTAGCCTACTTTCTTTTTGCCATACTTGGTAACCGTTTTATAAAAGCAATAGCTCATGACAGGCCGTGGTATACGCTTATATCACATTATATACGCTTATATCACAGTTAAGGGGCGTTGTTCGGCCCGACGCGAAGCGGATTCATCCAATTCATAGTTTTCAGTCACGTCACGTGCACGGTGACCTGGAGGGCAAAAAAACTGACCAACACCGCAACTTCCCCGTAGAGACGCCACATAAGCAGTCAAATTTTATTTGTATCACCTTTCAACTTAAGAAAAAAAAAGATATGAACATAAACTGCAAGTGTTGGGCATATCCGATACGTAAAACGTTACAGCATCCGCTGCCGCATTTCTACCATTAAAAACCTATCACTTGCATATTAGTTGGCTGGTTAGCTCTTTAGGCTCCCAACAGCTTTTCATTTAGTACCAATTCTGCTGGTGACTGCCTACGTTACATTACGATTTGTTGCAAGAAAAAAATATCTGCAATACATGGATTAGTTAACAGTAAAAACTGATCTAATGATTCAATTCATGTGTCAACGTTTTTTATTTAACCACTATCTAACTTACTATAACCAAATGTTTTTTGTTTATATACATAACCATAAAAACATTGAAAATGCTTTAGTTGCTTCAGGCAGATATTGTAGGTGAACAAATTAAATAAGTCACTGAGCATTAAGTAACGTTTATGAAAAACACTTTGTGCCACTGATTGGAAACTGCATTCTATTTTACTGAACATGTCATGGGCAGTGTTGGGGGTAAGGTGTTACAAAGTAGATGATGTCACTATTCATCCTAAGTAGACCTGGTAAACTCATTTGGGAACGTGACTGTTAGGGATGGGATCCTTTTTACATAAAATATAGTGAAAACAAGATGTTGAGCACACATTAGGTGGCACTACAGTGAGGTGTTGCAGTACACTCATGTAGGCACATCTACTTCAAGCTTTACAAAGTAAGACTTACACTTAAGATCCTCCACAGAAAACAATTAATTACACTCCACTGGCTTTTGCTCTGTATCCTTGTCAGAATTGCAGTAGTTAGTTCTATTTTTAATACTTTCATGTTATTTGTCACATTTAATAGCTAAATTTGTGCTGATAGGTTGCTATTGTGAATTAAAGTGATAATGTTTTACACTAATGTAACAAGGATAAAACATTTCTTTATCCTTGGATTTCCAGGATTATCCCCTGAGTATTATGGGCTTCTGACTGCTTTGCTCTTTATACTTTTCTTGGCTATAGCTATAGGAAATATTTTCATTTTAGTGTTTGTTATATGTCATAGGTCTCTTCACAAACCTACATATCTGATCTTTTGCCACTTGGCACTAACTGACTTAGCGTTTGGAGCTGTTACTCTACCGAAACTTATATCAAAATATTTGTTCAATGACAGCATTATTTCATTTTACGGATGCTTTGTACAAATGTTTTTTGTCCATTTTATAGGGGCAACTCATTCTTTCATCCTGATGGTGATGGCTCTCGATCGTTTTATTGCAATATGTGCTCCACTGCGTTACACAGCTCTTTTCACAAACTCCACTGTTTCTGTGCTTTGTGGAATATCATGGCTTATGCCAATATCATGGATGGTGGGTTTAGTTTTAGATGCGCTTACATTGCCTTTCTGTAATTCAAATATAATTGTACATTGCTTTTGTGACCATATAACATTAACAGTGCTTGGATGTGAGAAAGTACGAGAAGTTCAGGTAGTAGGATTTGGTCTTGCCATGTTCAGTTTGTTGGTGCCACTGTTTTTCATTATATTGTCTTATTTTATCATCATGGTTGCTGTAATGAGAATGTCCACCTCTACTGGGCGCATGAAAACTCTGTCTACCTGCACGCCACAGATTCTCATCACATTTCTGTATTTCATGCCAAGATGCTTTGTGTACCTGGCAAATATTGTCGGATTTACTTTCAGTGATGCAGTTCGCATTGTTGTTGTGATGCTTTACAGTCAGTTACCTGCTGTTGTCAACCCAATAATATACTGTTTGAAAACCAAAGATATCAAAGAACACTTGAAAAAGAAATTCCTTATAAGGAAAGTTAATTTCAGCACAGAAGCTAGGTAAAATATAGTACACCAATGTGCATTTAAGAGATTAATAAAATAGATGTGCAATGAATAAAATCAAGTTATATGTATGTTTCCACTATGTCCCATCCCTGTGGTATTGTGTGAGTCAATTTTAAGATTGAGCTTTTTCAATTGTTATAAAATTCTTTATGAGCCACAACGCAGCCTGAGATCCTCAAGCAGGGGTCTCCTGATTGTTCCAGCTAAACACCATGTTAGTAGGGATGACTGAGCCTTTTCTTTTTGAAGGTCTTCAGGTCTGGATCTTCATGCAGTGTAAGTAGCCAAATCAGAATTAACTGAATTGTACTGGAAGACCTTTTCCTTTCCTATTGTAACAATTGTGTGCTTTCTTATAAAATGCTATTTTGTCTATTTTTAAATGATGGAACTGACTTTTGTGTTTTTTCATGAATCAAAGATGAATAGGGGTCATAAGCTCAAGTAAACTCTGCAAATAATTTTTTAGCCAGATTACAGTGTTTTGCGGGTGAATAAGTTATGAGCAGTTTCGCCAGTGGGGGGATGGTTAAAGGACACAGATGACCCCAGCCCAAGGCCTACCCATGCAAAGGTCTGTGGTCTCCCTTAAAGGTGCAATGTGTAAGAATCGTAAGATTATGGCCGCCTGTCAAATTCATACTGTAAACAAATACGGGGCAGCATATCACATTGTCTTGAAGGGCACATGTAATTCTCCATTCACACTCTACCAGGACACATTACCCTTAAACATAACTAGAATTTTGACAGTTCTTTAAGGATGTAAACAGGACAGATCACAGCCTCTGAGGCAGATGGAGGTCAGTTTGGTGATTATAGTGCCAAGTTGATTTACAGAGTAGCTGAGCTATACTATCAGACTATTGCTTCTTGCGTAAAAATATTATGAGACAGGATGGGCCAGAGCTAGCTGGTTAGCGTGCTAAGTGTATGTCTTTGACATAATGTCCAAACTATTACTTCTTCTCATTCTGTTAATAGGCCTTGTTCATTTTTCAACTAAATTTCTGTACAACACTTTACCTACTGACATATACTGTATCACCATTTATATGTATTTACATGTTAAATAAAGGTATTGTTATCATTAAAACACATTTCAGCTTGTTATCTGATACCCCACCCCCTGCTGTCATTGTGACAATGGTGCAGTTGAAACATCTGGCCAGCCATATGTGTGCAGAACACAAGTCCCTCTAATGTAAAGTGAATTGACTAGCCAAGGCCCCATCCACACTACTGCATTTTTATTTTAAAACAGAAACATTTTGCTACGTTTGCACCTCTCATCCAGACTAAAACGGTGAAAACGAAGAACTAAAATGGAGAAGTTAGAAAAACTTCAGAGGACGTTTTATTGCGTACGGGCAAAAACGGAGGATTTTCGAAACTATGACGGAGATGCTCACAGCTCTCTGATTGGGTCTTATAAGTCATGCAAAGCAGAAATATGATGCTAATGACAGAGTATTTGACTTGGTATTTCTATTAAAATATTCTGTACCGTGCAAATAACACTTATCTTATATGTCGGAGTTTACTTTTTGACAACTTTCAGTTTATTTTCTGCTACCACAGCCGCTTTTAACTCCCGTGTTACATTCAGTAACAGTCCCAGCTCGTTATTGGTCCATGCAACAAAAAAAAAAATCTGGTGTGATTCTTTCGGCTGCATTACTTTATTCTTTCGTCATATGTTCTGTAACTACGGAAGAGACCATCTTCTTCATGTTTACACCGGCACATGCATGCCCAGTGTAAATGAATAACCACTAGATGTACGTTTTTAGTCGTTTTAATGTAGACGGAGATCAACTCTAAAACACAGCTAAAACGCTGGTGTGGACGGAGATAGTTTTAATTAATTTAATTAATTTGTTTAATTGTCTTTAAACTAAAACGGAGCAGTGTAGATGGGGCCTAAGTCAAAATGCCTCATCAAAAATCTAGGGCTCAAAAAAGAAGAGCCAGGGTATAGTGAATGAAAACATTTAAGAAGCAGAGATGGCCAAATTTCTGGCGAAGTACCAAGTATGAAAGATAATGAGAATCTTGTTTCATTATTCCCAGTGGCTGGCCGGAACACAGCATTTCTTATACAAAAGGCACAGACAATCTAAGATAACTAGCCAAATGTATCATCATCCCTAAGCTAAACACCTAATGCTGGGTTATAGGTTCTTTTTAATGCTGAGGCTGATGCTAATGTCTGGTAAATATAAGCTAATGCCAGCAACCGGTTAACTCAACTCAGCACAAATACTGGAAATGGCAAGGGGAAACAGCTAACCTGGGTTTGTTCAAAGGCCTACCAGCACCAATAAATGTCACAAATTAACCAGTTATACCTTGTTTGCTTCATTCATTGTTGATGTTTTACAGGGGTATAATAATTGGGATTATTTCTTGGCTCGGCTTGCCAAATTTCCTATTTATAATTGGGGGTATTGTTAGCTTTGGACAGAACGAGGCTAGCCGTTTCCAGTCTTTATGCTCAGCTACGCTAACCAGCTGTAACATTGTATTTAACAGACAGCTATGAAAGTGTTATCAATCTATCTATCTAGAAAGAAATAATCTTAAAATGTCAAACTATTACTTCAGTTTTTTATTATCTTCAATATTTAATATTTTTATATTTCTCTCCTCAATTTACATGCATTTCAAACAAACAACTCTTTCAAGAAATCTGTACAGGTATGCATAAACAAATTTCTGCTACTCTTAGATGGATTAAACATTTTCCCAAACATCACACAGAAAAATGTTTGTAGTCAATCGCAGCACATACTTGAGACCTCTAACTATGTTTTTTTCAAAATGCATGCACTTCAGAGATGTGCACATGCATGGGTAAAGGCTCCTTAGAGTGTTAATCTCCACACACATCATTAGACCAGACTCTGAAGCATTTACAATATAAAGTGCATCAAGATGTTAATGGAACCAGACCATAGTCCAAGGTACTACAAGTTTGTATCCTTTCTTTGATATTACTACATCAGTGTTGCCACAGAAGTACTATTTTTTCTTTTTTTTTCTTTTGTTGCAATTTGCATGTGATTATGCAACATATCAATATTACAACTATAAAGCACTTTATCATCACTGGATTCCCTGGTCTTCCACCTGATTATTATGGACCTGTGTCTGTTCTTCTTCTTCTCATTTTCCTAGCTATCGTGGTTGGAAATGCTTTCATTTTAGCTGTTATTATGTTTGAGAGGACCCTCCACAAGCCAACATACTTTATCTTTTTTTACCTTGCAATGATAGACATGGCATTTGGAATTGTGACTCTTCCAAAAATCATTGCTGTATATTGGTGGAATGACAGGATAACTTCATTTGACGCCTGTTTCACACAGATGTATTTTGTCCATGCTTTGGGAGCTAGTCAGTCTTTAATTTTGCTGGTAATGGCTTTAGATCGCTTTGTTGCCATATGGTTTCCTTTTCGATATCCTGCTGTGATTACAAACAAAGCTGTTTCTATTACTTGTAGCCTGTGCTGGGTTGTAACATTCATACGTATGTTGGGGCTTGTGCTTCATGCCTTAACTTTGCCCTACTGCAACCAAAATATCATCACACAGTGCTACTGTGATCACCTATCAGTAACTCAGCTGGGGTGTGGTGAAAATGTAGCATATGTTAAAAGTGTTGCACTTGTAAATTCCTTGCTTACTCTCTTGGTTCCTTTAACATTCATCATTTTTTCTTATGTTTCTATTATTATAGCTGTTCTAAAAATGTCTCACACTGAGAGGTACCACAAAGTCCTGTCCACCTTTGCTCCTCAGATCTTTATTACCTGCCTTTATTATGTGCCAAGATGTTTTGTTTATCTTGCTCACTATTTGGGATACAGTTTCAGTACTGATGCCCGCATTGTTATTACCATGTTGTACAGCTTGATACCGCCTGTAGTTAATCCAATGATATACTGTTTCAAGACAAAGGACATTAAAGAAGCTTTAATGCAGAGATTTAAAAATAGAAATGTAAGAATACATTTTGGGACTGGTTAGCACTGCAAGAATTTTTACAATATGTAAAATAAAATTAAAAGAACATTCCCCTAGGTATGTGGAACATAATGTTGACGAGTGAATTTTAATGGAGTTCATGTTTATTCCATTAGTTATTTTTATTTTAAAATGTGCTTTAAAATGCAGAGTGAAAACTGACAGTATGACATCAAGTGCTATGTACAGTCCTGCTTATATACCACTTCAGTTGAAAATCAAATCAACTCTTTTTCTGACATAAATTCATCTTGTATCTGAATAATTCTTGAAATCTAAAACTGTGACCTGCACAATTAAATGTTAAATAAATTATATAACAGACTGAGAATAATTGTCTACACTTCATTACAGTTACCTTATAATTCATTTAAAAAAAACTCCCTTCGTGTTTGTATGTATGTAAGTATGCATCTGAAAGATTTGCAATTGAGATTGAGAAACTGATTTGCAGGCTAATTTCCTGGACATTGTACAATGTATCTGTTTGCTTATAGGTTTTGTGCACTTTATTGTCTCAGATTTTAAAAAACAACTCTTTTGATTATATTGATTTTTGAGAGCGCTTGACACTGTTTGAAAAGGGGCATTCCAATTCTAACTATAATTGTGAGGGTTTGTTGCAAGCATGCAAATGTGAATTGGCACAGGGAATGCGGCCACTCTATTGGTCTTTGGGAAAATGCCTTTTAGCTATTCAAAATGCATGTGTTTTAACTTGGCATGTTATAATATAGAAGAAACCGATCTGGAAACAGCATCAATCTTTAATTTATCAATTAATGCAAAGGTAACTGAAGAAACACACAAGACTGGATATATAGAACAATTAGTAAAAAATGAATACTTTACATGCCTTTTATATTTTTAACATCAGCAGCAATCTGAAGATGTAAAAATGAACTGTAATCAGATTAGTCTACAGAGAAAACCAGCAAGAAGTGACATGACAGTGACAGTAAACATGAAAAGATCAAGAGTTTTGGTCTAGGTGAAAACATTATTACATTATTACATTAACACAGTATTATACTGCTTGTTCAGAACCTGGTCAAAGTCCAAACTAAAACTTTGTGTTTTCCATGTTTTAAAATTATTTATTTGGGGCAGCAGTATTTGGCTCAGTCTGTAAGGTTTAGGCTGTGAAGCAGAGGGTCACCGGTTTGAATCCAGCTTGGAACAGAGTTGTGGAGTGTGGACTGGTAGCTGGAGAGGTACTAACTAACATAATAATAACAGAGTGAAAACATTGAGTTTCCCCTGGCAGGATTTATAAAGTATATCTTCTTCTTCTTAAATCAAGTAACAGACTGCCACCTGACCCATTAGCTATAACTATATAACAATCATCAAATAGTTTCCTCTATGTCGCTTTGCATATCATAGCTATGGCTGGATTCAGTGGGTAGACATGCAATATCCTCATATACTGAAGCATAGCTGCTAAAAGGTATGTGCATATTTAAAATATTTTCCCATTGCTCAAACATACTGATGGGAGCACTCTCAGCTTCATGTTGACCTGCAGCACAGTGACAGGTGTGTTTTAAGAATGAGCAGACAGGCAAGATGTCTTGTTGTCTGAAGCTGTACACTGATGGGGATGATTGGTCATGTATACAATTTCTGGTGCTGATGATAGAAAACTGTCCGCACTCTGACTGCGAGCCAATGAATGTGCTGTCTGTTTCACTGTCAGATGACACATCAATCATTGTGGTGGACTTGCTAGGTCTGCTTAGGGATGCTTGTTGTGACATTTTTTGCTCCAGGGGAGTGTTTAGTTTACATATTTCTTCAAAAGTGAGGCATTGTACAGGTTCCATGAACTCTGGTTGTGGGAACCTCTTCTTGTAACAAGACTGAGACTGCTTTGCATCACTCTTGTTCAACAACTGCTTCTTTAGGGCCACATTTTGAGGCTTGGTAGGACTTTTTTCCCTCTCTTCGCAGGTGCGTTCTTTCTTAAATCCTGCTAACAGCACCCTCAGATCTCCCCACTGTTTAGGGTCAGATTTCACACACTTTGTGCTGTACGAATGCTTGTGCCAGCTGAGCTTCAGTGAGGCAGTGTCTGAATGAAAAGCACTTGAAATGCTGCCAATTTCATAATACTCCAGCTCACTGTTTGGCACTGGCTGACACAGACTGGTATCACAGTAAAACTCCACACTTAACCTCTGCTGATCAGCACTCATCGAGTCATGTTGTTTCTCTTTTCCTGCAGATGCAGTATCAGTGAGCATTCTGTTGTCATCAAAGCGAAATGTTAAGTTGTCTGTTCCTTGCTCCGTTTCCTGTGGCGAGCTATCACTCTGACATTTTGACCGCCTAACTTTGTAAAGGGCAACAAACATTCCTATAATCACCAGGATGGAGATTAGAGGAAGAATCACAGCTATGAGCCACATAGGCACACTGCCCTGCGCCTCAGAGCATCGATCATGGCTCTCTGTTGTAGAGATGCAGGTGTCACAGGTGTGGCCAGAGACATTATATAAACAGATACACGACCTGTTCTGCACAGCAGGTCCACACCTCCACTGGTTTTGACAGTGTGCAGACTGACAACCCCTCCTAGCTGTGTCCTCCTCAGAGCAGGGGGAGGAGAAGCATACTCCTGGAGAGCTGCAGCTCGACTGGACAAGAGTCAAGCTTGGCCATACGTCCACCATCACACTGTGTCCACTGACAGGCAGAGTGTAACCAGTCACATTGAAATACTGCAAACATCCAGTGAAACCTGTCATAAACAGAATGGAAATTGCTAAAAGAAAAAATGTCAGCTGACCATTTCAAGTTCACACATACAGGTTGTATTTAGAGTAGTCTGCTAAAAAAGCGGACATATCGTTTGCCGTTTTCTCGTCATTTAAGTAATTTTGCTACAAGTTTGTATGAGATATAAAGGAAAGGGCCGAATATAGTACAAACTCACATGCTTAATTACCACACCAAACTAAGAGATAACCTAAAATAAATCAATATATTACCATGTAAGACCCTCATCAGCTGAGGATAAGGAAAGCGAGAGATTTCAGCAGTGGGCAAGACAGAACAAGAAAACTTGTTGACAATATTTTCTAAGAAACATAGTTATTGACATCATAACTTCAGTAAATACTTATTACATATTTATTGATGCTCTTTTCGCGTAACTTATTTATCTGTCAACATGTCTTGTATGATACACCTGCACAGACACATCTTGGTTTGAATTGCCCTGCTTAACAGTGCATGTACAGTTGTGCTTCACACATTAACATTCCATAAAAGATTTCATTTGTCAGCAATGATTACTGTATATTTACCTGGCTGTTGAAGCTTTGAATCAGCTGTCAGAGATGCACCAAAAATAATCTTTTCCACATTAACAGGAGTGAGATCCATACTTTGGTCAGTGATGTTCAAGACTGGTTTACCATCCAGAAGCAGAAAAATGTTCTGTCCATTGCTGGTCAAGGAGAGAACATGCCAGACCCCGTCAGCCACAGAAGAGTCAACTGTGAACTCTGACAGGTGTGCTGACAGTGCATCTTTTGAAATGAACACAGGCTTTCCGTCTTTTACCTGAATTACACAGAAAAAAAACACAATTACACCTCAAACAAAATACAAAATAAGTAAATCTGTGGATAAAAGTATTTCATACCTACATGTATCATAGTGTATCCTTTCTGTCCAACAACAAACATTAACACTCCATTATCTTGAGTCTTGAACTTAATGTTAATCACTCTGAGTTCTCTGGTGTTTCCCTCTTTTTCAACATCCAGCAAGTCTTTTAGCAGGTAGTCTCTCCTGAATCGCTCCTTGACGACATACTCAATGTAGTCATTTCCATTAAATCGCAACACGAGCTCCTCTGACATTTCTATTGAAAAAGAAAGAAAATGAAAATAATAAAGTTAACACAACAAAATCTGTCCTGTACATTAAAAGGTATCTTTACCTTTGTCACAGTTGCTTCCAGTAAAAGGCCTTTTGCATTCACAAAGATAGTCAGACCAAAGGTCATGGCACATTCCGCCGTTCTTACATGGGTTGCTATGACATGGTGACGGTGTTGCCCGAGGACACCTTTATAAAACAAAAGTATGTTAAAAAGACAATTTGCTGAAATGTAGACATGTACAACGTAACAGAGACATTTTCTGCATTGTGTAAAGAAGTTGATAATATAGTTTTTAAACCTCATTTTCATTTTCAAATGCTTACCTATCAAGAATATTAAATGTTGTAAGGGCCATTGAAGGTCTCAGGAGGATGCCATTGACATGAATGCTATAAATACATCCGACAAAGTCATGGGTTTTTATCTGGGCGGGATGTAGTAAAATAGATTCAAAAGTCCTCAGTCCCCCAAATGTCATATTACTGCTTACATCTAGTGTCCTGATTGTAAATACAGACATAAAGAGGGCATTAATAAAGATCACAATGTTAAAAACAGAAATGATGAATTATGGGAAAGTTCAAAGAGTTCACTGCTACCTCTCTAAGCTTCTGCCATCACTCTGTGAAAAACAAAATCCATCGTTCTCATCTGTACAGTTGTCCACATGCAAAGAACCCATCTGTTAAATGCAAATAGTGCGTCAGTCTTCCAGATTCAACTCTTTCACTTCCAACATAAACATGCCATCTGATTAACACTGTGTATGTAAACTCACATTTCCAATTCTCCTTGCAGTGACACGGTGAAAATATCCATCAGCCACTTTATTGTTTGTTTGCAGCCTCACAGGTCCGGAACCCAGGTCATAAGAGAGATGTATGGTCCCATCCACTATCTCCAATGCAAAGAACTCTCTGCTGGATGGTCCTCCAGGGTTGTACAGGAGCAGGGAGTTCCTCTGCACTGTTGCAAACTCTACAGAGATTAAATTTGTCCTGCGATCCAGTGGGGGAAACTCCATGAAGGACAGCTCCTCAAAGCCATAACTGTGCTCCTCGCAGTGGACTCCACTGACTCCTAAAATAAAGATTCACATAGTGTTACTATATTTTAATAAATAAATTGTTCAATTGTATCTTTGAAAAGTTGGGGTTTATTTCATGAAATTTAAAGGAATAGTTCAACATTTAGCAAATTACACCCATTTGATTTTGGGGGGAAGGTTGGATAAGAAGATCGATACCGCGTTCATATTCTGTCAATTGGACATAAGGCTACAGCTAGCAGCTGGTTAGCTTAGTTTAGCACAAAGACTAGAAACAAGGGTAAAACATCTAGCCTTGCTCTGTCCAGAGGAAACTAAATCCACCAGCATCTTGAGATGTAACTTCAAAAACTGTACAAAAATTACAAAAGTTACACAAATTGTAGGGCACAGCCCCCTCCCTAATTCTGATGTTGGGAAAGGTGTGGGGAGCAGGGGTTTCCGAAGCTATTCGACCAGTATAGCGGTGACTGGTGTCTCCACTAGTTGCCTAGCAAAGGCTCCTGGCCAAGACATAGTCGGGCACAATATTATACAAATGAAATATAACAGGTTAATTAAGCTGACCTAACCAGCTTCTGGCTATAGCCTTTTAATTAATTTAACAGACAAATGTGAGAGTGGTATTGATCTTCTCAACTCTGTACATAAAAGCAAATAAAATAAATCCCAAAATGTTGAACTTTTACTTCAAAGGTCCTTCTTTATGCATTATTCTTACCAAAGGGACAATGACAAGAGAATCCTATCTGTGAATTTATGCAGCTGCCCTGAATACAGGGGGTTGATCTACAGTGGTCTATGAACTGCTCACACATTTCTCCTGAAAAAAGCAAATAAAGCCCAGACTTTAAAGATATTCTGGAATCTATTAATACAGAATAAAGTGTTTTTTTAATATACCAAAGTCTACCTTCAAATCCCAGCACACAGTGACAGTGATACCTATCAGGAGTGGGAATACATGTTCCTCCGTTTTGGCACTTCACCTTCAGGCATTCATCTACATCATTAGAGCAGACAGAGCCAGAGAAGCCACTCTGACAGTGACAGTAGAAACTTCCTGGAGTATTTACACATGTGCCTTTATTCTCGCAGGGATTCACCTTACATTCATCAATGTCATCTTCACACAGTGTCCCGGTGAAGCCATCTGGACAAGTACAATTAAAATCTTTCTGTGGTGACACAAAGATGACCACCGTGCTTTCCAGAACAGCAACATCCTGGCTGATGTAAATGTTTTTGTTGCATGTTGCCCCGTTTAGACAAGGGCTGGTGAGACATGGATCACTGGTGATGTGAGAAATCGTTACATTGCTCTGAGCCTCCAGTAATTTCTTATGGCCTGTAGAAATACCGCTGGCCACCTCTCTGCTAAGATATTGACCGTTGTAATTTTTTACTGCAGCCAATAGAAGGATTTCACTACCAATATGTTTCATTCCAAATACATGAGTCTTAGAGGCCTGTAGATTAAAAAGACTGTCCAGAGCTTTCACAAATCGCAAATACTTATTAGACAAAAACTCTTCCATTGAGGATGATGACACATAGAATAATATGCAGCTGTCAATAGAAGCATTTGTGAACCCTTTGTAGTTTACATATATGCTGTTGTTGACTGGGAAGTGAAGCTGGTCTGTAGCTTCAATAGTGATGTTAAATGTAGCCTCGCCTTGAAAAGGAGACGACCACAGCTCGCAGCTGCCATTAGCTAATGTAAACATATTAAGTGGGCCACTTTTGATGGCGCAGTTGAACGTATCAGACTTATCCGGATCCTCGGGATGGACATTTCCGACCATGCCTCCATGGAAAGAACTGCCAAAATATTTCACCTCTATGAAGATGTTTCTAGGCAATGAAGGGTTATCGTTTTCATCCAAAATTGTGATGTGAATCATTGTTGTTGATGACATCAGAGGGATCCCTGCATCCCTAACAACCACCAGGACTTGATATGCAGAGATTTCTTCCCGATCAATAGTCCGTGTGGTGAATAAAACTCCATTAGCAGTCAGTGAAAAAGCACTACCTGCTGAAGGATTTACCAACCAGTAAGTAAAAGGTCCCTGGTTTGGCGGCAAATCAGAATCAGATGCATTTAATCTGGCAACTATGGTGCCTTGAGGCTGATTTTCCTTCACTTGAGCCTCAGTGAATGTGAGTTTGGGAGCGTTGTCGTTAACGTCATCAATAGTCACAATGACATTAGTTGTCCCAGTGGCTGGTGGAGAGCCATTATCAGTGGCTGTAACAGTCAAATTATAAACTGGCAACAGTTCTCTGTCAAGTAAAGAGTTTACTGAAATAACACCACTGGATGGATCCACGGCAAAAGAGAAGTTTGTGTTTCCATTTTCAATACTGAAGAAGAAACGATTCCAGTCTAAAATGGAGTCCTGATCCATAGCACTCACAGTTATCACAGACGCCCCAACTGGACTGTCTTCTGTCACACTCGCCAAATAAAGTGCAGAGGTGAATATGGGGGCATCGTTCGTGTCAATGATACTGATGTGGACCAAAGTCTCATCTACATCCATGCCAGTAATAATACCGTAGTTCTTCGCCAGAACTTTTAATAATATGTGACTGTTGCCCTGGTTCCTCAAACTGCCAGTTGTGTATATTTCTCCAGAAAGTTGGTTGATTTCTAAGCCCATGTATTTGTTTTGACCAAACATCAGGTAAAACACCTGACCTTCAGAGCCTTGGTCATCATCTGTAGCTGTTACTTTTCCAATCCTAGTTCCAACAGGTGCATTTTTAAATACTGAAAAGTTAAATTCCTTTTTCCTGAATGTAGGTGTGGACTCATTAACATCTGAGACTTGTATGACAACATGGGCCAAACTAAATAAAGTATGACTACCAATGTTTGTAGCTTTGATTGTTACATCAAAGATCTTCTCTCGCTCATAATCAAAGACATCCAAAGTGGTGATTGTGCCATTTCTTGAATTAATGGCAAATTTATCTACATGGCCAGCAATAACAGAGTAGAATATTTGTGCATTTGTGCCTGAATCAGCATCAGCAGCCTTCACATCTAGGACATGTGTGCCACTTTCTGAGTTTTCAGGCACTGAAATGGTATACTCTGAGGAGGAAAATACTGGAGGATTGTCATTCACATCCATAATTACCACAGTAACATTTAACATGCCAGTTTTAGAGACCCAGCCACCATCAATGGCTTTAATTTGGAGATGATAAATACCTTCTGTTTCAAAGTCAAGCTCTCTAATCAGTATTAACAGCCCAGAGGAGTCTCCTACAGAGAATGGTAAATATAGATTTTCTGGGGAAATAGCATACATGATGGCACCATTGAGACCATAATCCTGATCTTGGGCTTGAATTTTCCCAATTACCGATCCTACTGACAAGTCCTCTGGAACAGAGAAAGTGACATGTGGCTCTCTAAAGCTTGGAGAAAATTGATTCCTTCCAGTAATTTCAAAAGTGATTTCAGTCTGTGATGATAAAGAGGGGAAGCCCTGATCTTGTGCCGTAACTAATAAGGTGAAAAACAAATTTACACTCTCAATCAAACTTTGATTTAACATTACTTTTCCACTGTCAGATTGGATCCAGAAGAAATCAGACGCATTACCTCCATTCAAGATATATTCAATACCCTCATGATCTACTGCTGTAAACTGGACCACCTCAGTACCAACAGCCGTGTGATATGGGATAGCAATCAGAGGCTGCAAAGGTAAAAACATTGGTGGGTAGTAGTTGTATGGTTCTAATCTCACTGTGACAGTGGCATTACTGTACAGAGGAACACTGCCACGGTCAAATGCAATTACTGTAAATTGGTAGATTTCAAAAGCAGTATTATGCAACATCAATGCCTGCTTTGTATAGATTTCACCAGAGGAAGCGTTCACCCAAAACTCCTCATTCGAAGCTTCAATAACATACAAAATCTCGCAGTTTTGCCCCATATCTGCATCTGTAGCAAGAACCTGCATAACAAACACCGCTTTATCTTTTGTTTCAGGGAGGACAACAGTGTAATTATGATCAGAAAATACTGGTCTATTATCATTGACATCTGCAATGATGATAGTGACGTCAGTGCTCATGCTCCATGCTGAATCATTTGCATTTACTTTCAAGATGTAATGATCCTGCATCTCCCTGTCCAGAAGTCTTTCAACAGTGATGTAGCCAGTGGTGAAGTCAATATTAAATAGCATATCATCACTTTGGTAAATTATGGAGTAATTAATTACTGCATTGGCACCTGTGTCATCATCAGTTGAGGTGATTTGGATAACTGTGTGTCCAACAGGGGAATCCTCAGATACTTCTGTGAGAAAAACCTGTGAAAAACGAGGAGCGTTGTCATTTCTGTCTAAAACAACAACAATAACAGTTGCTCTGTCTTTATGAAGAGGGTTGTTTAGTTCTGCAGCTTCAACTGTTAAATTGAATTCAGGGATATTTTCTCTATCTAAACTTGTAGTGGTGCTCAGTAATCCAATTTCAGGGTCAATTGTGAAAAAATTATTAGTGTTTCCTTCTGTTATGTTGTATTGCACTATGCCATAACTGCCTGAATCAGTGTCAATGGCAAGAACATCACAAACCCAGGATGGCGGGGAGTTCTCAAAAACCTCACACTTGTACTCGACTTGGGTGAACTGAGGGAAGTTATCATTTACATCACTGATGTTTATGTGAATTTCTGCAAATGACGAGAAAGGAGGTGTGCCAGAGTCTCTGGCTTCGATCAACAAAGTGAACTCCTTTTTGTTTTCATAATCCAGAGGGTTCTCCACTGTCAATGCTCCACTTAACTGCTCCACATGAAACATGTCTTCATAGTTTCCAGAAGCTAGATAAAAAGAGATGGGTTCAGCTCGGCTGCTCGCTGCAGAGACAACTGCCACTAATGTTCCCACTGGCTCGTCCTCAAAGAGGGAATAACTCAGAATGTCCACATTCATCGCTGGAAACTCAGATATGTTCTGAAACCTGATACTGATGGTAGAGATGTCAAATTTAGGATTTTCTCCAGCATCTTCCACATGTACATTGACAATTATATCTTCCCATTTCCGGAGAGATCTTGAAGTGAATACAGCACCGCTGTATGGATCAATGGAAAACAGATCTGAACTTTGTCCATATAATGAATAATGTAGTTCTGCATTCATCTCAGTATCTCCATCTGTTGCTCGTACTGCACAAACAACGGAGCCTGTAGGACAAACAAAAACAAATCCAGGATATAGGAAATAATATAACTGTCAAGTGGAAGTAAAAATGGAAGTAACGCTCACCTGGAGCCATCTCGGTGGGCACATAGGCCACATATGGGCTGTTCAAAAACTGGGGCCAGTGGTCGTTAATATCTCCAATGAGCACAGTAATAAGCACTGAGCTTGACAGAGGCTGAGTAGGATGCTTATCACTGCCGATCACCATCAACCTGTAAATGGCTACTGTCTCCCTGTCGAGGACATCGATTGTAAACAGCTCTCCAGATGTTTCGTCAATGGCGAAAGGCACATCGCGGTTCTCCATGGAATACCTAAAAGAGATTGAAATAGCTGATTATAATGTATAAATCAACATAATGTGGAGTGTTTTCCAGTTGCTCCTAAGCAGCATATTCAGCAAATACAGAAGAAAGAAATGTTGATCCTAATGATACTGAAGTAGGTCGCAGAAAAACATGTGTAACTTTAGCATAATTTCTCAAGGATAAATCATGGACAGTGTTACTTGTACCACTCTATTTTTTTTGACATTTTACCTTATTTCCCCACTCACACCCTCATCAATGTCAGATGCTGTTATCATGGCAAACACAGTGCCTATAGAACTGTCCTCAGACACTATGGTGTTGTAGACTTCCTCAGTAAACTCTGGACGGTTATCATTGTTATCATCCACTATGACATGTACAGTTAGAGTACCTGTTAGAGGTGGTAATCCTTTAAATGACAAAATAAATAATCAATTATCAAACAGTTTGTAATGACACTGGCAGTAAAAGGTTTACAGAACATAATATAAAGTTTATCGCATTTAAGCTTTGGTGTAAATCACCTGAATCAACAGCAATGATGGTAACAAAGTACAGTGATACCCTCTCTCTGTCCAGGCTGTGCAAAATTTTAAATGTGCCGCTGGAAGTGATGGAGAACAAACCACTATCATTTCCTTTCTGTATAAAATAGGTAAGCTGGCTGTTGACTCCTAAATCTTCATCCAAAGCTGAGACCTGGTTAAAAAAAGACAATCTACAAATTAACATCAGAACATTCTGTAATCATCATTCAGTGAACTCTTTGGTTAACAAGACCAGTAGTACCTGATGCGTTAGCTGAGAGGGTTCCTCCACATTCTCCATTACATGTATGGTAAGTGTTTCTGGAGTAAAGAGGGGTGCAAAATCATTGACATCCAGCACTGTGACAGTGATGGCTGCAGTAGCAGATCTGGGCATATTTCCCTGATCTACAGCTGATATGATTAAGGTGTAGTTTGAATCCTTTTCCCTGTCCAGTTTATCCATGACTGTGATGACGCCTAGAACTGTGTCTACCACAAAAGGAGCGCTCTGGGTCAATTTATAGCGTACTTGTCCATTTATCCCGATGTCTCGATCAAGAGCCTGAACTTGAAACAGGCTTGTTCCTCTGGGGGTGTCCTCTCTGACTGTCAGGCTGTAGCTTCTTTGTGAGAACTCAGGGTAATGGTCATTTGCATCCTCAACGTACACCGTGATATTCATACTGGTTGCCATCCTGGGTGAGCCTTTATCAGTGGCTGTCACTGTAATAGTTATGGTATCTACCTCTTCTCTGTCTAATGCATCCTCCAGGTATATTGTTCCACTTCTGTTATCAATGCTAAAAACTCCATAAGAAATGTTATTTAAATAATATAAAACTTCCCCGTTGGATCCTATGTCTTCATCCTCAGCATGTACAGTCATTATAACAGAATGAAGCGCAGTGTCCTCTGGTATACTGACTATTTTGGCTGACACAAACAATGGAGCATTGTCATTGATGTCATCAACCACCACAATTACACGTCCTGTGCTGGTGAACTGTAAAGACACAGGCTGGACACAGTCATTAGCTGTCACAGTCAGATTGTAGAGGGGTTGTCTCTCTCTGTCTAATTCTTTGTTCAGGCATAAATTACCAACTGGGTTTACAAAGAACACTTCCTCTTCATCTCCACCGACCACTCTCAGTTTCAAGTGTCCATTGTCACCTGGAGTGGAAAAGATAATACGTGGTGTTATGAGAAATTATAGAATGTCCTTCTCATAATGGCTAGGTGGACAATATATAAATCAAAGAACACACTGCACATTGCCGATACTAAGACCCGTTTGCTTCTAAGACTTTGTGCCTCCAACTAAACATGAATCTTTCAAGCAGCATTTTCAGCAATACCCAATCAAATAAATTAATTATCACAACAATAAACAAAATTCATGTCTAGATTGGACTTGCCAAATGTGGCATGTAAAGCCAAGGAATGTGTGAATATAAATTATGCCTTTTCACACTCAACTTGGAAGGTTTAATTTTCACAGTCATCCATGCTTTTACCCCCCACACTGCTCACCATGTACAGGTCAATCCAATTAATGGGGCTAAATTGTTCATTCCTGGGTACAGAAAGTGTATAAATTTTGATTAAAGAATAGCTATCATACAAGGCTATAACATCTCATTAGTTTTTCGCCATTCTGTGTCCAATGTAGGCAGGATTGTTGCTTTGACCCCTATTAATTGGATAGACCAATAAATCTTAAAAGAAAGTAGAAAGCATGAATAAATTTTAAACTATTCATGTAAAAAAATTTAAATAATAACATTCTTTCTCAAAAACATTAAAATGTGCTTTTAGCTTTATATAAATTAAATACATTTACATTCACTAATTTGGCACATGCTTTTATCCAAAGCGGCTTACATTTCAGGAACAACATACAAACATCAACAAAGCATCAAATTCAGCATAAGAACTACAACTGACAATACATAGTTGTAAGAGCACTAATAAATACTAGTTAGAGCTACCACATATCGCATCAATGGGGTAAATACCTAGGGAAAGAAGTAAGAGTTAACAAAAAGTGCAATCAATACAGGATAATTGTAAGGGGATAGAAGAAGAGCACAGGAAGTGCATGTTAGAGGTTAGGAGTTAGAGGTGTTATAAGAGAAAGTGTTCTCAGAAGAGATGAGTTTTCAAGAGCTTCTTGAAGTTAGAGAGGGACGCCCCTGCTCTGATGGCATGTGGTAGCTCATTCCACCATCGTGGTGTCACAGATGAGAACAGCCAGGACTGAGATTGCTTTGTGTGTAAGGATGGCAGAGCCAGGTGGCATTCGTTGGAGGAGCGTAGTGGCCGAGAAGGAACATAACCTTGTATTATTGAGTTTAGGTAGATGGGTGCAAACCCAGTAGTAGCTCTGTATGCAAGCATTAGTAACTTGAATTTGATTCGGGAGGCTACGGGTAGCCAGTGGAGGTCACTCAGTAATGGAGTGACATGCGTCCTTTTGGGCTGATCAAAAACCAAACGGCTGCTGCGTTCTGAACCATTTGTAGGAGTTTCAACGCACAAGCTGGAAGACCTACTAGAAGGGCATTGCAATAGTCGAGGCGAGAGATAACCATGGCCTGTACCAGAAGCTGGGTGGCGTACTGAGTGAGGTAGGACCTGATTCTCCTTATGTTGTATAGAGTGAAGCAGCATGAACAAGAGACAGCAGCAATATAGTCTGAAAAGGACACCCAAGTTTCTCACCACCCTGGTTGGAGTGATGGTTGAGGAGTCAATTTGTGGTTTGATGTTGTGGTAGATAGATTGCTTGGCTGGAATGACCAAGAGTTCCGTCTTAGAGAGGTTTAGTTGGAGGTGACAAGCCTTCATCCATGCGGATATGCCCGAGAGACAGTCCGAGATCCGCGCCAAGACGCTGGGGTCCTCGGGCGGGAAGGATAGGTAGAGCTGCGTATTGTCTGCATAGCAGTGGTAAGAGAAGCCATGGGAGCGAATGATTGGATTCAGTGATGTGGTGTGAACTGAGAAGAGAAGGGGCCCTAGCACTGAGCCTTGGGTCACCCCTGTGGAGTGTTCTGTAAAGGAACTGAAGTTTCACGGTCACACACGGACTGTCTTGAAGGTGACACACATGTTCCGAGTAAAGGTTCCTGCCAAGCACGTGCCAGCTTCAACAGACGAAACCAAGAGCCCGGTGAGAGCGTTGAGTCCTTTATAACAGCGGTGCACACACTGGCCGAACACTGTGAATTTGGGGTCCTGAGAGAACAGTTAATAAGGGACCGAATTGTGGTCAGCATTAGAGATGCTAAGTTATCAGAAAGTCTACAGTTGGACGCTGATTTGACACTAGCAAAAGCTATTACAAGAGTGAGACAGAGTGCAGCAGTGAAAAAACAGCAGCCAGTGTTGCGAGGGACAGAGCGAGCGACCGGATAGGTTGAAGCTATACATCAAAAACACACAAAATGGCGCAAAGCAGCCAAAGATAAGCCTGATACAAAGACATCTGAATGCAGCAGGTGCGGACTGTCAAAGAAACATCTTTGGAAGGACTGCCCCGCCCGTGATGCAGAGTGCAGGAGTTGTCACTTTGTAAAGAAATGCAGATCGACTGGTGGGGTCCATGACATCTCAGAGGCACATATGGGGAGCAAATAAGAAGAGGATTTTGCTTTCCTTGGAGAAGTGGGCTCTGAGGGAGAGGACAAGTGGATAGAGACAGTGCAGTAAAATGGAGAAGCAACTGTTTTCAAATTGGATACTGGAGCAAATGTTACAGCAATTCCAAGCAGCAGCTACTCCATTAAAAAGCATGGGACACTGCAACTGCCACTCAAAGTGCTGTATGGACCAGGAAACTACAGACTAGAAGTAAAAGGACGCTTTAAAGGTGAGCTGAGTCACAAAAAGGTAACAACAGAACAAGACATTTATGTTGTTGAAGGTTTGACTAAGGCGCTACTGGGCCTTCCTGCTATAAAAGCACTCAAGCTAATAAGGCGTGTCCACATTGTACAAGCCCGGCAAGAGGATTTTAAGACTCAGTGTTTTCTGGATTGGGAAAATTAAAGGAGCCCTACAAAATAGAACTGGAGCCAGGTGCTGTCCCGTATGCTCTGTCATCCCCACGCCGCCTGCCTCTACCACTGCGAGACAAGGTGAAGGCGGAGCTGAAGCGTATGGAGGACATGGGGGTGATTTCAAAGGTGACCCAGCCCACACCCTGGTGCGCAGGCATGGTTGTGGCGTCAAAGGCTCAGCCAGGAAAGATTCGGCTGTGTGAAAGAGCGACACTAACGTTAGCAGGAGAGCTGCTTCTCAGAAGCCAAAGAATCGTCATTCCCCACGACATGAGACAAGAAATCCTCAACAACCTCCATAGTGGCCATCAAGGTATTGTCAAGTGCAGAGCGAGAGCACGCCAGTCCGTCTGGTGGCCAGGACTGTCTGTACACATCAGTCAGCTGGTGGAGAACTGTAACACATGCTCACAGCACAGGGCAGAGCACAGAGAGCCTTTGCTGACCACCCCGGTACAGGAGAGACCCTGGCAAAGAGTGGGTACAGACTTCTGGGAGAAGAAGACTTATCTCCTTATAGTGGATTATTTCTCACATTATATCAAAGTTGACCACCTCCACATTGCCTCAGCCAACACAGTCATTGCAGCTCTGAAAGAAGCATTTAGCCGCCACGGGATACAGGACACAGTTTGTCTGATAATGGACCACAATACAGCTGTGAATTGTTCAGAGACTTTTCCACAGAGTATGGGTTTACGCACATCACCAGCAGCCCAAGATACCCGCAAGCAAATGGAGAGGCAGAGCGTGCGGTGGCAACCATAAAAGGACTGTGGAATGGAGGAGGTGAGAAACTAAAAGCTTTGATGGCATATCGAGCCACACTTCTGGAGTGTGGTTACTCCCCTGCACAACTCCTTATGGGCAAACAGCTATGCACAAGCATACCTCAGCTTCCAGCAGCCCTGCTTCCCCGCTGGCCAAAGATCAGAGGGTTCAAGAAGGTTGAGAAGCGGCTGAAAGAAAAACAACAACTCCGCTACAACATTGTGTCAAAGAGCCCGCCTCCTGCTGCCTTTGCAGTCCTTTTGAAAGTGGTCAGGAATGTTTCTGAAGCCAGAGAAGTATTTATCACCATGGTAGGAGATATGGCTTGGAGGAGATTCGTAGGAATCGGAGGCACCTTTCAAGCACCTGTCAAGCTCCTTAAGTTTGCGGACGACACCACCCTCATTGGGCTCATCTCAGGTGGGGATGAGTCCGCCTACAGGTGGGAGATCAACGCTCAGAAGACAGTGGAGATGGTCGTGGATTTTAGAAAGAGCCCAGCCCCACCCTCCCCCATCATCCTATGTGACTCCCCAGTTACCACTGTGGACTCCTTCCGCTTCCTGGGCACCATCATCTCCCAAGTGGGAACTGAACATCACCTCCATCATCAAAAAGGCCCAACAGAGGATGTACTTCCTGCGGCAGCTGAAGAATTCAGCCTGCCAAAGACAATGATGGTGCACTTCTACACTTCTTCCATCATTGAGTCCATCCTCACCTCCTCCATCACCATCTGGTACGCTGCTGCCACTGCCAGGGACAAGGGCAGGCTGCAGTGCATCATTCGCTCTGCAGAGAAGGTGATTGCCTGCAATCTTCGTTCTCTTCTGGACCTGTACTCCTCGAGGACTCTGAGGCGAGCAGGAAAGATTGCAGCTGACTCCTCCCATCCCGGACACAAACTGTTTCAGTTTGTTCCCGGGGTTTGTTTCCTCCATCAGGACCAAAAGCTCTCGCCACAAAAAAAGCTTCTTTCCGTCTGCAACTAGCCTCATTAACAAGGCCCAGGTCCCCTTCTGACACTCCCCCCCTTGCAAATGATACAAATGTCTCTGCACATGTAAATACTGTATCATCTCATGTTGGGCAAAGACCTGGCACGTTGCACATATTTGTTGTTGATTGTTGATTTTATGTGTTATATTTTTATGTTGTCAGTTTATATATTTATATGTACACAATATTCTCTTCCATTGCGTTACTTCTGCATGGCACAGACGAATTTCTACATTTATTTATGTCAACTGTATGTTTGTCTACGTGTAGCACCTTATCACCACACCAAATTGATGTGTAAAACATTATTTGGCAATAAAGCTCCTTCTGATTCTTCTGATTCTGAGCAAAGGTATCAGCAGACAAGTTTGTTGGTGGTGGAGGAGGATTTAGTAGAACTTTAAAAGTGGAAATTTTAATTCCTTGAGTCAGAGGCTCTGCTAAATCAATGGTCATTATGAGGGGAGGTAGAGCGGAGGCTACCACTGATGCAAAGTGAGTGGGAAAAAGGTTGCGGCGTGAGATATAAGGTGCTGTTACAATGGGCTTTTCCTGTAGTCATACTGTGAATTGGATGAAATAGTAGATAGACATGTTTAGAGGTGTGATTGTAAGGCATTCGGTGGCACAGTTTCAGACAAGAACGAGGTCAAACACCTTGCCAGCTTTGTGGGTCGGGGAGCTGAGAACCCGTGTTGTTAGAATATTATGAATTTTATCAACAATGCTAATTACACATGTAGATGCTGCTTAAGATAGGTAAGGTGCTTTACCTATCTGATATATCTGATACATCTGTATCAGATGTAAGGCCAGTTCCTAAAAGTCATGGCCAGGGACCCTAAACATGCAGGTTTCTTTTTTCAGGGAGGAAACTCACCTGGACATTGCAAAAACCTGTTTTCTGCCACAATGTGTTTTTATTCAATGCCGTGCAGCATTTTGATCATTTTGGGGTTCTTTCTGACTGTTAATCATATTGCTTTGCATTGTAAGTGTTGATACCTTTGATCAATGATTACTTCATTGTTTTCTGAAGATACATATATGATGACATCTGCTCAATGTTGGATGAATGTTATATTTATAATGTAAGTGTAGTATTGCACTTACCATCATCTTTATCTGACACATTCAAAGAAAGGAAGCAAGTACCAGCCCGTGCGTCTTCCACTAATGACACAGAAAAGGTATCCTGACTGAAAACAGGGGGGTTGTCATTCACATCCAGGACATTGAAGTACACCCTGACACTGGACACCTGTGAATCCCCCTGCTGCACCACCACAGTGAGTATGTAGAATCTTTGTGCTTCGAAATCCAGTCTGCGGGATAATAGGAACTCCCCTGAGAGGGGGCTGAGGAGGAACAGGTTCTCTCCGTCATCCTCCTGCACCAAGTATGTGATAGGCGTGAGACTCTCAACCACTGTTTCCACCTTTCCCACAACTGTTCCTGTCAACACATGGATAACGCATAATCACTGGGTAATCTAGTAACTGTGGAATGAAAAGAAAACATTTTGCAACATTATTGCAAAAAAACAAAAAACTATCCTAAATATTAGAAGTGATTATATTATAAATCTAATATCCCAAGTTACATAATAATATTTCAAAAACTATCATGTAATGCTTAAAATAACTGCTGCTACATGTATTTGAGCCTAATTTACATGGGGAAAGGCCACAGATGACAAACCTGGTACTGTGTCTTCATTCACTTCAAATGAATAAACAGTTTTGGAGAAAGCCATCTGTGATCGCCATCTGTTCTGAGAGTGTAAGCTGACGGCACCATGCTTGGGCACAGCATCAATAAATGTATAATACCAGGAGGGAAGCGTATGCTGCCCTAAGACGCTATCTGCAAACTGCCTCTCACTGCTCACATTCCCTGTATTTCCAGATGAATGTTCTTGAGAAGATGTAGTAATAAACACCTGAGGAAAAAAAATAAGAAATGACTCTGAGTTTCTTGTTAAAGTAAAAAAAAAAAAAAAAATAGGCATAAATAGGCTACTTTTGAAGCATTTAAATGAGTTTTTATTTGTAATAGTACTACAGGGAGATTTATTTTCACCGTCTGTACATATTCCACATGTTTAAATGCACTGTAATCTAATAAATCTAATAAACAATTAAAATTAAAAACAGATTGAGATGTTGATCAGTTATCTCTAAGACCTGCTCTCACTGCTTCAACATATGAGCTAAAAGGCCAACTTACCAGAAAATTAAACAACGGAATTGTATATTTTCTCCATTGTCCAGCGGAGTCCATTATAAAGTTTGCTTCCTAAATTCCTCTTACTTCTTAATAATTGCAAAATCAAGCAAGAGAATAAGACCCTAAGTGAAACAAAACAGACATGGCAGGAAAAAGAAGTCCTGGAAACTGCACAGCATTACTTCAACACAAGACCAACAAATGGAAAACTATAAAAGCTGTCTCCATAGTGATTACTCAATCTTCTCAGCCTGTAATCCAGACTGGCACTCCCCTTTGACATCACTCTACAAAGCCTGCAGCAGAAAAAAAGTTCTTTTGGGGCTTCATAATGCAGCAGATTGAAAGTTTGTTGTCATTAGTTTCAAAAGAAAACATGCCTAATCATCTTTAAATTAACTTTAAATTAACACATAACCTTGCTTTATAAAATGAATCCAAATTCTGGGAAGGAAAAAGAATAGAGTAAGTAAAGTAAAAATAGAGTAATAATATACACCACAATGCTGAATCATTCTGTTTTATATTCTCTCCATGGAGTTTGCTCTTGAGGTTCCTCAATGTAGAGATGAAATGGACTCTTTGAACAGTTGCCTCTAGGAAAGTGGCCTAGGGGGAGCCTTTCTTGCTGCATGTCAGATACGGGATACATTCACAAACTTGTTCATTCAATGTGTGAAAGGAAAGAAAGGACAAAAAAGCTGCTCTGAATTGCAGGTTTCAATAGAGAGCTGACATGACAGTAGCACTGAATGTTAAAACTGAATTTAGATGAAAAGATTATTAGTGTAGCAACACAACAGTTTCTTAGAGCATTTTGTATGTAATTTAAAGTATATGACAAGCCTTGCCATAATATTGTAATTCTCTTTGATATTCATATTTTAAATACTGCCTCTTATGTGATTACATTTACCGAATTATTGTTACTATAACACATAATGTAACTGGTAAATAGGGGAACAGGACCACCATCATTACTGCTTCTTCACAGTTCTTTATATGGCAAAGGGCAAAGCTGCTGAGAAAACTCTGATAAATGGACATGTGAACCTCCTTTAAATGACTGTGAGGCCACTGTGACTGTGAGGCTGTCTCCAATTACACGCAGAGGGAACTCTATCCCAGCAAAAGACCACAAAAGGTCCCTGAATGGACTCACTGGGGAGGCATACAATACAAAGAACACAAAAAGTACTTTTCTATGGACACTTTAGTGAGACTAAACTAGACACACAACATGTTATGTTTAGGATGTGGCCAGTATAACTCAACCAACAGTTAGTATTCATCATTAAGTTACAAACTTACAAACACTACTAATTCTTATAGAATACTATTTATCTTGTGTGTCTGTGGCATGGATTGAATTATGCCCATTCAATAATATAATATAGTGACATTTAAGGACAAACAATATTACGCACTGTGTGTTTGATACAAACCTAAATTAAGGACTTAAGAGTGTAGAGCCCTGTGTGAAGCAGTCAAAGCCAAAAGTCAAAGATCTCTGTGAGCACAGTTACATCAGGTACATTACTATTAGCTATTTAAGCAGGCAGGCTTACTGGTCTTCCTAAAGAGAACCATTTCATGTTTTATTGCTCATTATGCTATGATTTAAGGGATATTATTTATAGTAAAATGTCCATAATTTCTGGTGAGTTCTTCTTCTAATTTTATTTGTTGAGCACGAGACAGAAGACAAAGTTCTTTGTTTGCAATGTTATGTGTGAAGTTATATTTATGTCTGACAAATGCTTCACCACCACAAAAGCATTTTTTGGTTTCTCATACATTCAGGTGGGCCGGGCACTTGTGTTGGCATGACACAATAACTAACTATAGTCTGAACTTTCAGCTGCATATGCTGTACAATTTATTTAACTGTGGCACCACCTTCTGGACTTAGGTTGCTCAAACTACAGTACAATAATTACCCAGTAATGACATGATTAAGTTTGGTGAAAACAGAATTGTCGAAGCCTAGCACAGCATGAAGTACAAATCAGGCATACACTCACTCACTTCCATGCAAATGTAATAATGCTGCAAAACACCGATTCATTAAGTATTTCCAAACTTTAGCCCCAATACTATTTGTAGAACAAATAACTCTGCAAAAGCTCATAATTTTACTTTCTAAAAAAACTAAGGCAATTGATTGGGTTCATATTATTTGCCGTTTCCTGTTCTGCTGGGCAAACATTTCTCTGAATCCAACTATGTATTGTAAATGTTCGAACACAACCGCGCGTAAAAATCTCATACCATTTATTCCTTACTTCAAGTTCAAAGTAGCTGTTTCAGTATAATTTGACAGAAGAAAGAGCTGGCATATTATCTTGCACTTATTCACTTGTGCAGCAATCAGCTGTACTTTCAAAATGAAAAGCCTCAAACCCCAGTGTTTCAATTATTTATGGGTATACTTGCTAGGCTTCATGTTCTACATGTTAGGTCTTTCATAACTGACTGGTTGCCATAGAGATGTTGAGATAACTCAAATCAGATGAAGAAAAAAACAAAACTCTTAAAAAAAATGACATTTATTGAAGACATTCTTGAATGTCGACAGCTGCATTTGATATTAGTGGTATTCAAAGAACAATAAAAAGACATTGGGACAGCACATAAAAAAATATTTTTCAAAGAAAAATACACTACCAACTTAGAAATCTCATTTTTGAGCTGTAACACCTAAAGACTAGTTACTTTCATACTGATTTGTAGTCCTCCTAAATTGTTACATAATATGGCAGGGATAAAGAACTACCACTAGAAAATCCCAAACTTAAGATATGTAGTGTTAACTTTACAAAAAAGGAGAATAGCACTGTACATCTTAAAAACATTAAATATACACATGTTCTTGTTCAATCCGACTTATTCTGTTTCAAGATGGTGAATTGAGTATATTAGGGTTATATGGCATAAACAAAACTTCAGGTCCTATCCCTATGCAATCTACTCATCATCCTCATCATCGTCCTCCTCCTCGTCACCCTCCTCTTCTTCATCATCTTCATCATCATCATCTGCTGCAGCAGCAGACGCTGAATCCACTTTGCCCTTGGTGCGGTAAGCAACGATATCCTGTGTAAAGCACAACAAATGTGTTTTAATGCTACAGGAAAACCTATTCTTTTACCATGTAAAAGAAACAAATATTTCAAGTTTGAACCTCAAACACAACGATTTTCAAATTTCACAAAAATAAGTCTAGCTTAGTATATTCACCTTGTCATATTTCTCCTTAAGCTTGGCAGCCTTCTTCTCATACGGCTGCTTGTTCTCTGCAGATGAGCTGTTCCACATTTCTCCCAACTTCTTTGCTGTGTCCCCAATGGTGAGTCCAGGATTCTCACCTTTTACCTTTGAGCGAAAGTCTGCGCAAAACAGGAAGAATGCAGACCTGTGGGAAAAGAACATGCCAGGGTTTAAGATATCATAATCCACTTAGCACTTACTGTCAAAACTAAACTAATAAATAAAAAATAAGAGTGTGGAGCAAGCTTATTATGGTACATACGGCGGTCTCTTGGGGGCATTGGGGTCCTTGAATCGCTTCTTCTTCTGGCCCTTGGGGGGAATGTAATTCTTCATTTCCCTCTCATAACGCACCTTATCTTGTTTGGCCATATCTTCAAACTTGCCTTTCTCTTTCGGTGACATTGTCTTTGGGAAAACAAGTTATATACTGCTTAAAAGAAAATATTGGACATTTATTTTGAAGAGTTGATTTAGAAGTAATTTATTTTACCTTCCATCGCTCAGAGCATTTCTTGGAGAACTCTGCAAAGTTGACAGATGCATCAGGATGTTTCTTCTTATGCTCCTCTCGGCACGTTTGCACAAAGTAGGCATAGGAGGACATTTTTCCCCTCGGCTTCTTTGGATCCTTTCCCATCTTGGATTACTGAGTAGAGAGAAAGAAAATGTAAATATGTTTTCAGAGAAATGCATCCAAGTCTACTCATGCATATTTCCCAGTCAATTGTCTACCACTTGCTTTGTCAGTTCCATCTATTGTTTAAAATGGGTGGTGGGAGGAGGATGTCCCAGGTGACTGACAACCCACTGCATTTCATTAAGAGGCCAACACAAGCTTATTTTAATACTACACATAAACGTTAGCTTACTGGTATTTTACTTCTGGCATATATGCAGTGTTGCAGTAACGTTACAGTGTTCGTGGTAAAAAAGCACACTGCACTATATTATCCAGTAACGTTAGCCTCCCATTGATATAACGTATGTAGATGAATACATTAGCTTCCACCGCCTTTGATTGTTCGCTAGCTGTTAGCCATTATGGCTCCGTTCTTGCTTTGTTTGATCTTCCTTTTAACGTTAGCATTTTAGCTAGGCTAGCTAGTTTTAGCCTTAGCAAGCTGGCATGTCACAGTGCTCATTTCATGAGACAATTATTAAAATGGCTGGTTAGATTGCTAAAACTTGCCAGGGGACTGCCGTCATCCGTTCTTCTAGCTTTTTAACAGTCAGTGGATTAACCTACATCCTATCTGGATAACGTTACTGTATATTTGATTTAGAATTTAAATTAAAGTGCCAGTGATCACGGAGAAAGATGCTCCGCCTGCTTTACCGCACCAGGTCTGCCTCAGCACCAGTCAGCGGTGTTAACCTACGTTCACCTTCTAGCTAGCGGTAGCTTTCATGATAGCAAACGGTCAGACCAACCAGCCACCATTGTCAGGCTGAGTTAGCAATTAGCTCGTCGCTGTTAGCTGGTAACACATTAGCGGACGTTACGATAAGCCTAACGTATTAGTTAACTTGGTCGTTGGGGGAGTTATGCTTGGCTTTGTTTTGGTTACAATGTATGGCCACAGCTAATGTCAGAGTTGGGTAACTACGTAGCTGAGTTAGCAAGACAGTGTTAAACATCAGCAGGAGCTTGATTATGTGTTAGCATCCTGTCCAGCTCAGTCATGCAACTAAACATGAAACCCTCACCGATGCACATTGTGCAAACAATAACGCAGCCCACTGTTTCATTCGTAACAGGCACACAATAGTCGCTTTTTTAATAAGTTAACATGTATGATGCTTACCCCGACAACGCTACAACAGCTCAGCTGTACGTCGGTAACGTTACGTCTCAAACAATGGGACGAGAAGCACCGTCAGTGCGCGGTCTTTTGGCAGTGAGGATCCCCGTGTGTTTATGCCGTGTGTTGGGCTCCGGCTGTCGGACATTGGCTGCCGTCAACTCCGTGGAGTATCTTATTGGACACTCACTGTCTCAGTCCTGCTTGGTTGTCCAAAACACGACGGGGCGATGGCGCTAAACTTAAAGTGCATAATTGTATGTGGGACTGACTGTTCCTAACTTACACGAGTACAATTAAGTAAAAGTTGATAAGTATTATCAACAAACTATAGCCTACTTAACACGCATTTAGAGTGTATTAATGTTATAGGTCTATGGTTATATGGTGGTAACGTTATATAGCCACTGGTTTATCTTTATTTGTGCATTTGCATTAGTTTGAACTTACATATTTGGAAGATATTAAAATAATAAATTGTAAAAAGAGGTCTCCTGAAATAAAGAAGTGTATGGGGTCCAAGAATTTGAACTACTTTATATACAGTGTTGGGCAGTAGCGTAGCTAAAAGTAGCGCCGTTACTAGTTTAACTACATTTCTCAGTAGCTTGGTGGTAGCGTCGGTATTTTCTGAATAAAATAGCTTTTCAGTAACGAAGCTCTTTTATTGACCGAGTAGCTCCACACGCTACATTTTCCCAAGCATTTCTGAAGGATCGGTAAATAACGCCACCGCCACACACGGACCTGTATGTGCAGCCGGCGGAATAAACTAGGCCTATACAGTGTATAGGTGTGTGTGTATAAATAGACCTAACTATAAAATATTAAAACATTTAAAGTAGCTTAGATGTAACGTTAACTAAGCTACTTTTGCCACATTGCTGTAGCTTAGCTTGCTACATTTCACTGGGGGGTAGCTTCTGTGTAGTGAAGCTTTATTTAATGTAGAGTAGCTAGTAGCTTAGCTCATTACATTTTCCAAGTAGCTTGCCCAACACTGTTTATATATAATCCAGCATTTTATAAAACGATCCCATGTTTTGTTTATAAGATGTTTATATGCAAAAGAACCAGTTATTATAGCTGTCAAATACAGTAAATGTAGTGTGATAAGTATTTCTTTCTAAAATATTGCATTGAAGATGTTATGATATTTAAATATTTGTATTGGTACTTATGGAAATTCAAAGTGTGTCATACAGCAATCATCAGACCAACAACAAACAAACACAGACAACTACAATACCAACACAAACATCACCAGAGTGCTCTACATAATATACTAAGGTGCAGCTTCTTGACACCCAGAGATTCTGTCTTTATTTTGTTGTTTTTTGTTTCACAGAATGTTTAGCAATGCAATACTGGTAGGCACAAATGTTCTGCGGGCCCGGGTGGTTTGTAGGGATGGCAATGGCACCCTATACCATCTGCCTGATGGTAACAGATTGTGCACGCTAAATAGGGGATGTGATACATCTCCAATAATTCCTCACCAATTGGGACTCACAGGTCATTATCATGTATATTTGCTGGTGTCCAGCAATCTTACTGGACTATCTTATACAGTTTATTTTTATTATTCACTGAAAATGTAAAATACCAGGCAATAGAACTACAGGTTAATACGCTTTCCACAAAGGAGCGATAGAAGAGGACCAATATATCTCTGTCCACACCAAACTGTCTCAGTTTGTACATAAAATATAGACGCTGCAGACCTTTCTTAAATAATAAGATCTGTGTTAAAATTCCATGACAGTTTCTCATCTATTATTGTTCCTAAGTATTTGTAATCATCTACCATTTCACTACCCTCCCCATACATAGTCATTTGTTAGTGGGTGTTGCATTCCTCAAGTCAAAAATTATTTCTTTAGATTTCTTGGTGTTCAACAAACGTAAACTGATGATGTGACCATTTACTCTTAACTGTAGTAGTCGCTCCATCATAATATGGGGTCTGATGGTATTTAATGAAGATGAAAAATCTACAAAGAGAACACGAACATATTGTTTATCAAGATGACAATAAATATAAAGTAGCATAAATAAAAGGGGGTCCTCTTATATATTATAGCATATAATGAAATTACCGCACTTAGTAACTGTATTTATTTACTTTCAACCACTGTCAGAAACAGCCATAATTTTAAAGGCATCTCTGGCTTGTTGAATTTTTAATGCAACATCTCCCCTACTGAGCAGCTCACAGCAGCCATTCAAATGTTGTAGGTTTCCATAACTACAGCACCAAGAAACATCCTGCTGGGATCAGCTCTCCTACTGTACAGGTTAAGCCAATGAAAGAAACTTTCTAATTGTTATACATACAGGCTCAAATTTAGCATAGTTGTCAAATACGCTTTTCAGCAAGCCAACCACGCAGTGAACTTCCTTCTGGAAATGGAAAGGGAAAGGTTTCCATTACACTAAACAACTAAAGCACAAGGTACCAACAGTTGTCACCAATGGCAACCAAAGGTAATTTTAAACCAAGGATATGTTATGCAAAGATTGAAAGAAACTTGTTAACCAATTTGAAAGTAACTTAATCTATGTCTAATTTCATTTAGCAGGCATCTTATTATTTTATTATATTTCTGTTACATCTTGGGTTACTGTAAAATGCTAGGTTTATCTCATTATGTTGTGTAATTAGGCTATTTGATTGATAGACTGGTATATTATATTGTATATTGTTAGTTGGAATAATTACACAGTATTGTTTTGTAATGTTGCAGAGTCACATTTTATTATAATTAATCTTGTAGTTATACTTAAATTTTAACTTACAGAATTGTAAATATTGTGTCACATTTAATGTCCATGTCCCCTCGCCTCAGGGTAATATTGGTTCATAGATGCTGCTTTAATAGTGAGTGTAAGACAAGCTTTTCACTGAGGATGGGGTGGGGTGGGGGGGTGGGGGTTGTAGCCTTGATTCTGGACACTACTACCTTAAGTGTAAGAGGTAAGAGGGAACTCTGAAACATTAACTTAGGTTTGTTTACCGTCTTGCCATGTTTTTTGTAGAGTGCAAACAGTCGTGGGATCCATATGAAACATCTCATGGAAGGCATTTTGTCTACCGGCCAAATTTAGATGCAGATATTCAGCTGTAAGTTCTATTTATTGGCTTCTTTTAAATTAATTGTCATGAATTTGATTTGTATGTTTGTTTGTGTTTAATTGTATGTCTACGTTGATACATATAGGTGCCCAAAGTCAACTTCATTTATAGACTCGTATTCACAGTCTGGACCTTTTGGTTCAACTGTGTACAATAAGGATTTTTGCTGGAAGCCAGTCTGTAAACCTGAATGCCTTCGCACAGGAACAGCCTCAGGGCAGAGGAGAAACAATCCACATCCCAGTCAGGTTGGTATTTAGGCTGTGTTAGCCTCAATTTTACATTTATAGTTGAATGCCATGCTTGACCTCTCACAGTGTATCGTAACCTTTAAATCAAGCTATTTTCCCCAAGTCTTTCATGATGTGGAGGCTGCCTAGGGACGCCGCACAAAGCTCTGTCAGCTTTTCTTGGAAATGTCCCCCATCTGAGGGGGAGATGCGTAAGGCCTTGACAGCACAGTACCGCTCCACCTACAGATGTGATTTCATGGGTATGCCTGTTAGTCTGTTGGTTCAGTCTTGTGTATGAAAGCATGCCAGAACATGCCTGAATTAATGACCTTCAAGCACTCAGGCATGTCCAAATCAAACCACCACTTTAATCATAATATTTCTGTCTACAGTGTATTTCCCTTTTTTTTTTAAACTTCTTTGATAGGTTATGATCATATTAATAATCCAGAAAGAAGACTTGTGCCTGTGCACAGCAGGCATGAAGTGCCTCTCCCTTTTGACACAGCGATGAGGGACAACTACCACCAGCCAAAGCAAAAACCTGAACTGCTGTGCAACAACACAGATCCTAATGTGGCCTGTTGTGGTATAGGTAAGCTAAAAAAATACTTATGTAAACATTGTAAGGAGTGCTTGCAATTCACCAAGTCTAATGAATTCTATCAATTAATTATCCTTTGTGTGTTGCAGTTCCAACTGTTGTGCAAAGGCATGTCCACACTCAGCAGAAAAGATCAGATTTGACAAACTATGACAGGTTTTGTGGAAAGAATGTCCCAAATGCCGCATGTGTGATAAAGTCTCTGCTACCCCCGGAGCTGCAGCAGTTACACAGAATTTTACCTGAGGAGGGTTAGCATCAACTTCTGTTTTGATCCTATAGCTGCTTACTGATTTTTATTTTGATAGGTAATTCCTGTTTTGTGTCTTTTGGCTTTGCAGAAAGGGCGGCTGTAAAAACAATTTTGAGTAAAGATGCATATCCGAACAACAGGGAGAAAGTGAATAAACTTCCAGCCATACTTAATTCTTGCTCACCAGAGTGGATATCAAGCTGGCCAGGACCTCCCTGAACCTTATTGCTTATTTTAGTAGCTTGTTTATCTTGCTTGATTGAGAGGTAAAACAATGTAATAAATTATATAGCATAATATATATAGCAAATTCATTTGCTATGTTTTTTTGTGTGGAACTTGTGTGTTGTGATATCTGCCTGATGAAAAGATATTTATCTGCCTTTATGTTTCATCAAGCCGTTATTGTGCTATCTGACATTATGGACATATATATATATATCACTTTTAGATTGTGAAATATTCTTTTCCAAGTATTTCCAAAAGGAATATTAATGAATTAATTTATTTATTCCCTTCGTAGTTGCAATGAAAATGTAAAACCGTGTCAGTATTTATGAGATGAATGAAACTACCTGAAAACTGTTACACTAATTAAATGATTAAAGTAAACTCTAAACAATGCAATCTATTGTTAGTTTTAAACTAGATTTAACATGGTGACAAAGCTGTTTCTCTCTGCAGAAGTGCAGTCTTGTCTTTAGTTTTTTAGTCTCAGTTGTCACTCTTGGTTTCTTAGTTACCATGGGGCCACCTGCTCTGCTCAGGTGTAATATTAGAGTGAGTGTCGGGTAGACAAATGTGAGATCTGTCTGATTAACATCTGTTCAGAAGTCTGACTGAGGAAAAGTGCTGCTTTTTACATCACGTCAACGTTTAAGATAACACTGTCTAACAAGGATGTCATTGGGGAAAAAGGTTCGCTCTTCTTCAGCTTCAGGAAGATTACAAACCCAACATGTGACCAGGTAATCTGCTATTTTGTTGCTCTCCTTTTACCTTTGTAAATCACATTTGTGTTGAGTTTCATTCCTATTCAATATTTTATATTCTACATTTTTTATAGTGATTTAATGTCTAGACAAGGGATAATGGGACCATGGTTGAGGCCTTGCCTTGTTTCTCTGTCATGTTCAGCAAATGTTTACTGTTGTCATGGCGCTTGAGCACTGAGAATTTACCATCTAATACAGAGAGTCTGGTCACCTGTAACTTATAATCAGTTTCCAAGGTTAAATAGATATAGGCCCTATGTGTATTTTCCACTGGCACTTTTCTACTGAAAGTCTGTAACAATGTTGGCTACCCTGAGTCAAGTAATATACAACAGGGTCCTTCTTGTATACTTTTAAAGAGGGCCAAAAAACCCATATTAACAATGTATTACAAGAACAGTACATCCATTTAATCAAAATAACATCTCAAATCCTCCAGCATCCTCTCTGAACTAGGGAGTCGGATGAGAAACACTTCTGGGCCAGGTGGTCGGGGTGAGAAAGTCACAGATGACTTTTCAGCACCAGGACGAGTGGGTGTCAGCGAGGACAGAAATGAGCAGCCTGAATGGTTGGTTCGAGAGCGGCTGAAACAGATCAGGCGAAGACACTCTGTCACACTCGGAGACAAGGCTCAAATAATGAGACGACAACACTACAGAACTGACTCAACTTGTAGCCTCAAGGTACAGTTTTCAAAACATCTACCTGTAAGTGAAATCAAAAAAGTTAAATGTGTTAAATTGGAACCAATCTGCATCTGAAAGGATGTCCTAAATCTTGATTATGGCAGTGACATTATACATTTTTCACACTTTCCCAATGAATCTACTTTTCTAAAGTTGATGCTTTTAACCTCAAGGTGTCACTGTTGTGTTACATTGCAACACTTGTTAGTTTAGCAGAATGAATATGAGGTACTGCCAAAAATGCCATTTTAAATCAAGCTGATGATCAATTTACTCCCAGCCTGACAGTGCATCGGGCAGAAAAATCTGTCCCAGAGCCCAGGATGACCGTGTTTGTTTGTTTTGCTTTTTAAAGTTAAACAAACATTGTTGCTGCGCCAACTACTTTAAATGACCTATAGTAGATTAAAATTCAAGCTTTCAAGCAGAAAGGAATGATGGAATGATGTAGGAGGCTGGTGCAAATGCCCTGGCTGAAGTTTGTGGGTTTCAGTTGCAGATGTCAGCCACACTCCCGTGCTTAATGTAATGAGCAATGTGCCATAACAGATTAGGCAGGAAACAGGCTCAGGAGTTCAAAGTGATGCAGCTCTAATAAACGGATTTGGAAGGTTATGTGAACACTTTCAGTACTTCCATCACTCTGACTGATTAACAATTATCTCGGCATTTCAGGAGATACCGTGGGGAAACCTCGACCCTAGTTACATCCTTGAGGAATTAGGCTGTTTATCCCTGTTATTTATTAATGATAGATTAAAGAGTGTTATGGATTGAGGACTCGTTGCTAGGAAACCGTGGCAAACTGAAGAGAGACCATTAACACAGAACATAAGTCGGTGGTAGAGCCCAAATCACCTGTTTTGATAAAAATACACTGTTAATATTTTCTCTCTAACCTTCATTTGTATTTTTAGCACTCAGACTTTATGAACTGCCTGGTGAGTGGATTTGAGTGGACTGAAAATAAAATGGAAGGAGCATTTTTGCCATTGAAACTTTATAACTGGTTTTATTGTGCATTGTTCTCTTTTTCTGATAATATTCATAATCGGCCCAGATGATGAAATTGGCTTATGTGATAATATAATGTCACCATTTTCCCTCTCTCCAATAAGATTGATGAGACAATATCATTCGACGACCTCCAGAAACTGAAACTAGCATTTGAGGTAAGGTATAAACTGCTTCTTTTGAAAACATACCAACAGTCTGATTATTTATGTCTGGAAGATTTGACTGTATTTGTCTTTGTAAAGGAATTTGAAAAGAGTGGCTTGAGATCCATTGACGCAAAGAATTTTGGACGTATAGTGAAGAAGTGTTTGGGTTTGCCTAAAACAGTAAGACAGTGTGACCTCTCTCTCTCTGTGTCTTACACTCTCTCAGATTCTCTCATCTCTGTGTCGCACTACTTTGCAATTAAGGAGAAGCCTTTGCAATTACATGATTCATTTACAATAAGTGTCGTTGTACTTCATTCTTTTGTTCTTTGAATTTCACAGAGCAATGCACAGATTCAAGGATTATTTAAGAAGATTGATTATTCAGGTCGAGGAAGGATTTCATGGGTGAGATGAAATTCATATTTATTACTTATGGAGCATGCAGCCCTTTTATTCTGTGTAAGGACAAGTCCCTTGCATGCTAACACCAGGAATCTACAATAAAAAAAATGGAGCAAGTGTGACTGAACACAATGATTCGGGCTTAATCAGCTTTTCTAGTGCCCAGTTCACTGTACACTAACACATTTGTCTTGTGCTGACTCAAATGCGATGGTTTCTCAAGACTCTTGACGCTTGACTTGATTTTTAATATATTTTCAATGTGTTTTTTATTCGGCTGGATAGTCGGTAGCTTTTCACTGGTTGTATGGATTGTAAAGCTGAAACAATTTGTCTTTTACATTTGTAAGGAAATTATTAGAAGATATTTCTAGATATATGATATAACATTGGAGTATGATTTATTTTGTAATTGCAAAGTCAAAGTCTTTTTACGGATGCGCTCACACAGGATGCAGTTTCCACTGGGGATGGGGAAGATGTGTGTAATCAACATCTTTACATTTTGTATGCTCAGTATACTCAGTACTTTTGTTTTGTTTTTTGAAGAACATTTTATTTTTGATGTCTGATACCAAACCTACAATCCTGCTCATATAAGCAGAATGACAATTTTATGACTATGCAGGATAGACAACCTGAACATTAACGCAGAGTAATGTGATATAGGGTGAGTTCTGCGCACACATGCTGCAGGAATACAAAGAGAACCAGGAAACTGCAAGACGCAGCAAGCAGGTGGCTTTCACTCTGCCAGCCACTATGAAGGCATTGTGTCATGGCCTTCCCATAGTCAACATCCACTCTACCTATGATGGCAGTATCCTCACAGTGCAGGAAAACGGGGATGTTTGCCACTGGAGCCCTGAACTTAAACCACTGAAGATCAAACACATGTTTGTACGTTTTACCTTTTGTACATTTACCTGAATACTTCAACGACTCTCGGCAGTCTGGGGTCATTCTGTATTTTTCTTTTTGTCAACAAATCCCATGAAAGACTGTAGTTTTTAGCAAAAATTACTCAATCAGGCTTAAGTAGTGGACTTGTTGGGGACTATTTTTAGCAGCTCACTAATATACTTGATGCTCTAGACAGTAATTACAACAGGATGTGAATGTGACAATGGCTCAAAATAAATTATAGTGTCATGTTCATCATAATGAAGGAACATGTCATCCGGTACACAATGAGGTTTTTTAATACTTTAATTTTGGACATCAATGGAGGTCTATGAATGAGAGTAATTAGATATTTCACTTGTAAGTGAGATCAATTCAATACCGGTTTGCTTCTTTATAGGGGATTTGTTGATGATAAGAAAAATACAGAATGTCACCAGATGTATCACATACGTATAGAAGGTGTTAGGTGTTTGTGTTATTTTGTATAGTATATGTTATATAAAGTCGCTTTGCACACTTTACACTATTTTCAGTAAAATCTGACAGAAAGCAAACATAAATTAGTATTTATTTCAGGTTTGTTCTATTGGATTGCACCAAAACTGTTATTTTGACTACCTCCTATAGTTATCTATTGAATTTGAATTGAAAGTTTTTTTTAACATTTTAGTTTGATCATTTTTTACAGAAAGAAGGACCTGCAAACAGGAAGTCAAAGTGGGCAAGTGATTTTACTCTCATGACAGAGTACAACAAGCTGATGATCGGAACAGGGTAATATGAGAAAAAGGTTTAATAAAATGACTTAAAGACCAAATTATTTATTAGGTACATTGATTACTCTTGTTAACAACAGGTTAACAGGTCCAAGATGATTCTAGCTTTGTTTATTGTGCGTGTCTTTGTTATCTTGTAGGGACAGAGAGATCCAACTTTATGAGCTTTCCACTCTGGAGCCTTATTGCCAGATCAATGCACTAGACACAGTGCCTTTGACATTGGACTACGGGTGAGCAATACAGCATGTTAACATATCTTACAAATGTCACAATAAGTCTCAACACACGTGATGGTTTGTGTTTCCTCATAGCTACACTGGCCCTGATAAATGCTGTATTGTGTATGGAGACACTGAGGTAGGTAGTTAAATCCTGATCCAATTTTCAAACAAGAATCATCCATTATTTCCCACCTGATTAATAGTTTGAGAAGTTAATTTTGTTCTTTGTGTTTCAGGGATGTGTGACCATCATTTTAATATCCTCCGTTGGAGATACCCTCAGGTAATTGTGCTTTTCTACTTTTATTCACTCTTATTTCTATTGTTCAACTATCATACATACTGTATTATTCAGTATTATCTGAACAGAGGGTGCCAAGGTCTCAAACACATTTTAAAGGTATTATTAGTATATACAGCATAAACAGTTTTTATAGTATACTCGTATCAGAAAATTTAGTGCGTATTATATTGCATTTGAGCATATATTCTGCAAGCTTCTCAAATAAACAGTGAATAAACTCTCTACACAGCCAGGTAACCAAAGAAAACTCAGCTGAGCCCTAGGGAGACTATTACAACCAATCAAATTTGTTTACTTCATTGTTTCCTTCCCAGATCATGTTCTTGGCTGATCAAAAGGAATTTGCTAGTGTAAAACTGAAACGAGAATATTTCCTATGAGTGAAATGCATTTGCGGCATGTTTGGTGATTCCTTAGCAACAGCTGATTAGTAAAATGTTTGGGACTCTACTGAGTAACATGATAGCATTCATAGCACGATATTACAATAAATTCCACACCAGGCTCAGAATCAGAATTACTTATCTAAATACATAATTTTCCAATATTGTAAATAAAAAGTAATCTTTGTATTCATAAAATAACAGCTCCACTTTAATTTGAGTAAGATGAAGATTATGAATTTCTGATAACTTTTTTTTTAAGTTCTTATTTTAAAGGCCTATTTTCATTCTGAATTATGATACACATTTGCAATTAATCAAATTTTCTGGTTCTAACATAATGTAATTTTTATCTTTTCTTTATAATATAATAATAATGTAAGAGTCTCTTGATTGAATCACAGTGTCAGTGTAAAATGTCTGGTCTCCAATTTACTAAGAGATATTTTTAGTTCTTTAAAACATTTGCAAATAAATCGGATTTTATTATTAACCCAGGGTGTAAAAATCATTGAGAATCTGTTTTTCTCATACAGTGTCCATACTTAGTGATTAATTGATTGGTAGGTAAATTTTGCGCCTGCATTGTGGGAAACACCATTTTAAATGTTTTCTTATTTGTTGTTCTTTTTTCAGTTAAATGTGGCACCTTTCAACACATTATATGACATTATATGACATTAAAAAACATATTATGTGAGTTATATTCATTGCATGGATTTCACAGTAGTGATCATGCAGTTATTTTGTTCTGGTTATACTGGAACTGGAGTGTATGGACTCCGGGGTTTGAGAGTCGCATTAGCATGGCCACTAAAAAGACAAGGAGGAAAATTATACCCTTGCTTCCTATAGGTTCCCTGCCAATCAAATAAATTACATGTTGTGTATGTATATGAGGCCAGGTCTGACTGGACATCTCAATATCTTTTTTTTTTATAGATTATGGAATAAATTACCAAAGATTGAAAATATACCCAACATAATGATTGATAATGCAGTGCTTTCTCCGAATGTGATATTTGTCAGATGGAAGGTTCATCTGGACTGGGTAACACAGGTGAAATTTTACCTTTCCATGTGTATATACACTTTCTTCACAAAGAAATGTATTTATGTTCTGTTAAGTATATTTATGCTTAAGAAGCTGTGTAACAACTTGTTCAGTGGTGTGGCATTTTATTTGTGTTATGAACAGATATTCCTGAAATAGACTGAGCAACTCACTCTTCTCTCTATATTTAGGCAAAATATTTTCAAAGTTTTCAAGCTGTTGTCTCTTCATCAAATGAAGAATCTTCATCTCTTGTCATAGGTACTTTACATCTAATTTCTTTGGCTTTTTTATTTTTAATTGACATTTGTTCAGCATTATCAGGATAATAACAAACAATCCAAGACTAATTACCATGACTTGGACTTACAAACATGTCTGTTCTTACACATGTGCATCCTGAAAATGATGGTCTAACGTCCTTTCACTCTACAATGTGCAGTAATTAAACTCAGTGTTGAACATTAGGCTGCCTGGTATGAGAGCTGAGAGGGATGACTCATGATGACTCATCTACCACAAATTTACCAATCAATGCCAACAGAATGTTTGTGTGTGCGTGTGCGTGTGTGTGCGTGTGTGTGTGTGTGCGCGTGTGTGTGTGTGCGTGTGTGTGTGTGTGCGTGTGTGTGTGTGTACATGATTGCCCATGTCATCTTACCAGCTTGGTCATTTATTCTGAAGATGACTTACCCTAGCTCCAAAAAGCATGTTTTGATCGATGCTCATGGCCTTATAATAAAATGCATTTTTTTTCTCTCCTTCTTGAGGCTGTGTGCTGCCCTTAACAGACGCTGAGCAGCAGCTGAGTGAGATCAGGGAGGCCTGCTATGAAGGTAAGACCAAAAAGGTCCAACTGAGCTGGACTCCACAGCTCCGAGCATCATGTGACCAGACAGTTTTCACCATCCACAAAGGTGTCAAAACTTTTGACCTTTGTCAGAAGCACAGCTTGCTGGTCACTGGAGGTATGGACAGACTCATACGCATGTGGAACCCACATTTTTCTGGGTAAGGAACTAGAATTCAGTGGGTTGTCTTTAAGACGATTATCATTAACTTAAAAAGCCACTTCCGCCTTGGTTCTGTTTTTGTTTTTAGGAAACCAACTGGTATTTTGAAAGGCCACTCGGCTCCCATCATCTACCTCTGCATCTTCTCAGCAGACAGTCAGATCTTCTCTGTCTCCATAGACAGCACTGTGAAAGTGATTCACATTTTTTATATTTCACTTGTGATTTGGTGTGCTCTCAGTGATCCACATAAATACAGCATTCATATTACTGTACATGCATTAACCACTGCAGCCATTTCACCAGCAGTGGTGGAGAGAAATTAATTATTTTCGGTATTGTGCTTAAGTTCAATTTTGAGACACTTTACTTGATTTTTCCATTTCATGCCACTTCTTACTTCTACTCCATTACAATTCAGAAGGAAATATTGCACTTTTTACTCCACTACATTTATATGACAACTACATTAAACTACACAGCAGTATAAGAAGTATAAATTAGCTCCACATCAACCACCTGCAATGTTTAAGTGCTGCTTACATACATTAATAATAAGGATCAAGTATAATATAATAAAACAATATAACAAAACCAGCCTGCAAGACCTTTTCATACTAGTAGATATTATTGCTAATTCCCCTGTACTTTTCCTTAACTAAAGGACTTTTACTTGTAATGGTGTATTTCTTTAGTGTGGAATTGCTTTTACTTAAGTAAATTATGTAAATATTTCTTTCACCACTGTTCATGTGTTCCCATTTCAGATCTGGGATATTCAAGATCAGTGTTGCCTGTTGACAACAGACCGCAAAGCAAGCGGGATTCATGGTGACATATCTGCATGCTCGTATTCCTCTGCTATGAAATCCCTTTACATTGCAGCAGACTGTATGGCTGTGCTCTCCCTGAAGATAAGGTTAGCTGTCATACCTTTGTGCTTTATTCATCATTGAATCAAATGTACTCTGAAGATATTTTGAAAATGATTTAAGGACTTTCACCAAAAATGTACAGAATTTAAGATTTTTTTCTACAAAGATGACTGCAGCTTCTTCATATTCATCTCTCTGTCATTAATTTTCATATCTTTTCCCCATGTAAGGGCACGGCTTCACAGCCGTCTGACTGTTTCGCATAATGAGCCTGTAATGTGTTGCGGCTACAGTGAGGAGTTTCGTCAAGTTGTCAGCTGCACTGAGGGATCTGTGAGTAAATTAGTATTTCACAACATCATGGACACAGATGACCAACTTCACATTTCCACTGTAAAATGAATCCTCTCTGTGTTAAAACAGAAATGTGGCTATCATATTTTATATCAGCTGTACATTTAGCTCAAAATGTTACTCAGGTTTTTGCTTCCACATAATCTACTCTGCTGCACCTTACTGTATTATGTAGTCTTTATATATTGTTGTTTATTGTAATTAATTTATTGTAGTTAATACTATCTTTTGTTTAGATATCGACATAATTACATTTTTTAAGGGAGATTTGCAAAGTAAGATTTTCATAGCATGGTCTAAAGCCTTTATGTTTTTTTGTTGTTTTTTTTCTTTTTTACCGTGCATATGACAAAAAACGTCTTGAATATTACTGGTTTCAGGTGGTGAAAGTCTGGGATTTTGACACTGGATGTCAGGTTTTTGAGTATGGTGGTGCACATGACCTGTCTGCCATCACATGCATGGCTTTTGACCACAATGGGAGGAGGTATAATAAATCTGCAGCTTGTGAAATTCACTTTCACTTTTCATGAAATATACTTCATCACACTGTGGTATTGTGTTTGCAGACTCATAACAGGTGGAAGAGATGGTTATTTAAAGATCTGGAACTTCAACAATGGACAGTGCCTAAAGACACTAAAGAAGGGTATGTATTGTACATTTCCATTACTCCCTCAAAACTAAAGGTTTGTATAACTATATTATTATACATAAAAATCCCTTTCAATATTTCCTGTAGATGGTGAATGTCACGAGGTGAGGGACTGCATCTTTCTGAAAGTTCACAGGAATTTGTGAGTAATGATGTGATATTTAGTAAGTAATCTTGGTTCTGTATAAATTTGAATCCATGTTGAGCTTGTGCAATTTATGTTTGAAGCTATGTGATGTCTGTCGGCCGGGACCAGAAGATTGACATTTACTCAGTGAGTAAAAAAGAAAAGACATGAGTTCTAGGTATTATTTGTCAGTTGTGTTTCTGAAATCCCATTCCAATTATTTTTCCAATTCCTCCTTCCATCCATTGTATTGCATCCCATTTGCATTTGTTTACATTATTACCAGCTGAACTGCCTGTTTTGAATTTCTTTAAAAAAAACACACTTTCTGCTGCATGGCGGGAGACTCATTGTCTGGTTAATAAGAATTTTAATGTCCTAATAGGATGTTCTACCAGTTGCTATTTTTGACAAAACATAATGTATTAATATTGAGATGTGATATGTCTTCTTTATGCTGACTGTGCATCTGTATTTTGTCAGGATATACCTGAGGACCTTCATCGTGTCCAGAGGCCGCAGCCTTCGTGGCAGGATGATTTGGTGATAATGAACAGAAAACTGTAGTATCAAGTAGTTCAATGGGCTCTGACTGAGAGTTTGTACTGTATTTATTTCAGGCGGATTAGTTTGGCAGACAGCATTGGCTTGATTTTATCATTATTCCTCTAATTCTAAAAGCATAGCTTTCTGTGTTAAAGGTGACAAAAGGACAAATTGGGTCTTTTATGGGCTGAATGCATGATCAAAAATACACCAGACAAGTGGTCTGTGGTTATTCAATTAGCACTTTATTTATCAATTTATAATTTTAAAAAAAGCAGACGTAGCCTTTTTGTGGCTTCATTGTATTTTTGTTTAAACATAATATTTAATATAAAAAATATTAAAAGAAATTGTGCATTTTCTAGTGGTGGAAAGTAATGAAGTATATCTACTAAAGTATTGTTACTTTTGAGGTACCTCAAGTTTTCTTAGTATTACCATTTTATGTCACTTTATACTTCTACTCTACTACATTTCAGAGACAAATATTCTGCTTATTTAATCCAATACATTTATTTGAAAGCTATAATTTTACATAGGAAACCTGAAAATATGATGTATATATTTAAGTACCCAGTAGGATATGAAATACACATTGAATGCAATGCACCATTAAAATACTGTTTACACACTAACACACACACACACCATTGTGCTTTATATGATAGGGGAGCTTGGCCATTTCTGTCAATGCTGTGCTCCAGTCCCTGGTGCACCTGCAGGGCTGTGAAGATAAAACTTCCCTGCTGGTTCTGTGTTCATATTATATGGACAAAGGGAGGACACTGTAGTCTTTGGTCCTAAGAATCATTTTTGCTGACTGGCTGGAAAGCTCATAGAGATGGGTAACAAAGCCTCCCTGATCTCTGCCCTACTGTGCAGCATCGCCTGCAGAAATTTTTTAACTTAAGCAGCGAGCTACTGCATCCCCCCATCCCCTTTTATTCTTGCTCTTTCCTTGTTCCATTTCTCTCAGTTTTCGGATTACATATTTTGAAATGATTTGCCATCTTCCTATCCCCATACTTTTTATATATTATAAAAATGTAATATATAATATTAATTGATCATTTTCAGTAAAGTTTTCTCCCATACACATCATCGTTGATGTCCTCAGATCACATAGCCTGTATTTTAAGCCCCAGTGCAGCCAAGCTTTGACCTGTCAATGTACCTGTAGTCTCTGCTCCAGAGCTGTCACTGAAATGTATGGATGGTTTTATCACTGACTCAGTTCAGAACACAAGGTGTGCACCAAATGCCCTATGTGCTCCCACCACAGTGTCTCATAAGGTTATCTCAGTATTTTATCCCATGACTTTGCTTTTGTATGCTTTTGTTTGCACATAAATTGATATCAGCATTAGTTTAGAACAAAGGTACATGATTATTTTATATTCAAAAAGCTGTACAGATATAAGAAAAATGATTGGATCCTCTAAAATGTCACAGTTTTGTAATGCAAGGCACGTCAGGTAGCTGCCACCACTGATGTTCTTTAGGGAATTCTAATTCTCACCATTGATCATTTTGGCAGAGTAGGTTTTTATATTTGGTGGACAGCTTGTTTAGAAATTTGATTTGATTACCCAAAGTTTAGTCTATAATATTTCCTAAAGATAAATGTATAGTCAAGCAAATGTTTTTCTAAACAACTACTACTCTATCAACACGAATCGTTGGGCTGTCATTTGGATTTTATATATGGTGCTGTTCTTCTATTTAGTGTGTTTACAATCAATGAGATTTTTGATCTCAATGGGACCTATCCTGGTTAAATAAAGGTTAAACAAATTTAAAAAGATGCAGCACTCCTAGTAGTTCTGTGAGGTTGTATTTAGACACAGTTGTGCTTTGAGCTAAGTAGTAACATTCTCACAGTGCTGAGCAGTTTAGCAGGTAGATTTGTTTAATATTTTCAATAGTTTAATGTGTTAGCATGCTAACATTTGCTAATTAGCACAAAAGACAAAGTATGGCTGAGGTGGATGGGACTGTCATTTACAGCCCCCTCCAAAATACTGCCATATAAGCAGCTTATAACGACCCAAATGTCATTCAAATCAAACACAAGACTTTCACCCAGGAGAACGCTGATTGTGTCCCATGTGAAACCAAAAGTCAAAGTTGTCTTATTCTAACTTACCTACCTAAGTCATGTCATGTGACTTACTGTAACTGACTAACGTAATTTGCTTATTTTAACCCAATCCATTATCTTTTCATGGCTAAACTGTGACTGTTTCACATTAAGCAGGTGTTGGACGTGTTTATTGTTACCATGACAACAAAGTCATTAGGATTTATAGTCTGAGCACCATGAATATCTACCATGTTTCATGGAATAGAACAAATAGTTGTTGCGATAATTTACTAAAAACAAAAATGTATTTTTCAGAGCCATTTCTAGCCTACATGGGATTAAATATTACACACATTACACTGTTTTAAATTCTCTAAACACTTAATAACCATTACAGATCAAGCGAAACCTCCCTTTATTATCAGGGAAACAAACAAATTTAATTCAATTTAATTTATGTTGTGCCAAATCATAACAGAAGTTATCTCAGGGCACTTCATATAGAGCATGTCTAGACCATACTCTTTGTTATAGTATTTACAAAGACCCAGCAATCCCCACCATGAGCAAGCACTTGGCAAGAGTTGCAAGGAAAACCTGCCTATTAACTGGCAGAAACCTCAAGTAGAATCGTTCTCAATGGTTGGGTTGAGAGAGAGAGAGAGAGAGAGAGCAGGGCAAAAGAGAACAAACAAGTTCCACATAGAGATTTAAAGTAATAGTAATGGTAAAGGTAGTGATAATAATATTAATGTTAATAATAATAATAATTTTACTAATAATAATAGGTGGCTTGCAATCATAGATCCTGACTCTACAGCTTCAGAAGAAGAGAAGAGAGAGATGAGAAAGCACACAACTACGGAAGACCAAAGATGTGGAGTTAGCAACCTGCATTAATGGGATAAGAATGCATACAGATGAAGAGTCTTTAGGGCAGAGAGGCAGTCTAGGCCTATAGCAGCATAACTAAGGGATGGTTCAGGGCCTGTAAGCTATATCAAAGAGGAAAGTCTTAAGCCTCCTCTTAAATGTGGAGATGGTGTCTGCCTCCCGAACTCAAAGTGGGAACTGATTTCACAGGAGAGGAGGCTGATAGCTGAAGGCTCTGGTTCCCATCCAACTGTTGTAAACATTGTTCATTTTTGAAATGCAATAATGAATGCAGCCTCATGCTCTCAAAGCTGTACAACCAGTCCACAATAATATCACACAATAGGTTACAGTTGCTTTATCTGATTTTACCTGTATAATGTGGTCAGGTTACAGCAGGGCGCACTTCTCTGTAAGAGGGAAAATTGATTCTCCCCAACGCTGTATGATCCATTGGAGGAGGAGACCCTCACTCCACCTCCATCTTTTTCATTATAGCTGGTGGTTATACTCACCCCCAAAGAGGTCCATCAACAGAGCAGAAAGATTACATTACAGTGGCCAGTAAGAAGAGTGACTCCTTTGATTATCTGTAGAGCCCTCCCTTGAAATTGTTTTTCATTAATGGCATGCCGGAGAAAGATCAATGGGTTTTTCTATATA